>NC_041011.1:1139707-1442575 GCF_004193775.1 Glycine soja
GTCTGAAGGACAAGTAGTTAAGAAAGTTGTTCATTATCTGCAAACATCCTTCCCTCCTCAAGTGCAAGCTTCTAGCGTACCCGCTATTGGTGCTCAGAAAATCCCAAAAACAAATCCCTCTTATTACTAGCTATTTTGAATTCTTTAGTTCCTGAATGTACAACTTTCAAATTGTTGTTCGTTTCCCCTCTTTGTTTTTATGCAAAAAATGAAATCAATATCAAACAAAACATGCATACAATTGTCATCGTTATTGCTACTTGAACCATAGGAATACCATCTAAAGAAGTACTTCAAAAACGTTTATTTATTTTTTTGGTATTTTTTGAATTACAATTTGACTTCAATATCTAATTTTTTAATGTACTTAGGTGGAGGATGTTGACGAAGAGAACGAGAAGGAAGAAAGTAATTTAAAGAAGATTAAGGAAGTGTCACATTTTTTTTTCCTCAGCAAGGAAGTGTCACATGAATGGCTCGTTGGTGAACAAGCATAAGGCCATTGGATGACAGAGCCTTAGGAGATCACAAAGGAGGAGTATTATGCTTTCTACAAGATTGACTCCAATGACTGGAAGAGCATTTGCCTGTGAAGCACTTCTCAGTGAGGGACACTTATGCCTGTAAGCCTATCCTCTTTGTTCGTAAGAGGGCACCTTTTGACAAGTTGACACAAGGAAGAAGCCTAACAATATTAAGCTTGGTGTGATTTAAACAAGGAAATAACTTAAGACTTGCAATTGTAACTTACCTCTTCATCTCTTTTATGTTAAAGTTGTTGACATGTGCATGGCACAATAAACAAGGAAATAATTGCTGCCTGCTCGTACAAAGATGCTGCTTCCAAGGATTCTGCAGACGATTTTGTGATGTCCCCACCACAAACTGGTAGACATGAATTTTTAGCATGCTAAAAATTGTCCTACCCCCACCCCAGCAACTGCAAGATTTAAGTTCTATTGGAACAGTAAATACAGGGCTGAAAACTATAAATAAGACTGATAAACTTCTGCACCCTATGAAGATTTTAGTTTCTAACATTCTGTTCAATACTAAATTTCATATACCAGAAGTTAGGTTTGACTAATCTTTCTGGATTCTATATGGTGAGGATGACCAAGTAACTGTTAAATCAATCAGCAAGCAACTCCATGATGTGGTGTGGACTCGAGCTTAGATAAGACACTAGAGTTGTATACATGAATATGTTGTATGTTTCTATGCAGGTAGAGACACCTGAAAATTTGAAGTTTGTGTTCTCAAACCAATATCAATGACCTTTGAAATATTGTATAGAAAGTAGAAATAATAAAACAAGGATTTGTTTCTTTGCTGACCCAAATAATGTCTTCGAAGAGGCCAAAGAAGTCTTGTTTGGGAAATATTTTAAGGAAGGCCCTTTCAATAATTGTTATTTGATTAATTTCATGTTTGTTCTCTAAGTTCTCTTATACCATTTGAAGCCAGAGAAGATCTGAAGTAAACTTTTGTTTTGCAAACTTTAGCTTCCTTGACTCAGATAACAAAAACATATCCTTAAATTACTGAAGCAGATTGGCATAATTTACTTGAAGCAGACTAATGAATTCAAGATACAAGGAACTTTTGCCAAGCTTAAAATTAAATTATGTGGGAGCAGAAACAAAGTTAATTTTTGAAACATAAGAGGCTAAGAGGTTTGAAAGTAAGATTTTAATAGTGCAAAGGGTACTTGCATGATAGTACCATAATCACTGGTCTACCAATCTTAGTGCAGGATTTTTAAGAATACCTTGATATGTGTATTATAACCATTCCTGTATCCACACTCTATCCATGGTCAGAATTAGGTCTACCTGGAATCTAATCTGATCTCTAATTTGTACCTTATCTAGTACCTCTGGTACTCTTTAATATATATATTTTATCTTTCCTGTATCCACACTCTATCCATGGTCAGAATTAGTTATCTCCAACTCTTATTCTATCCCTTCGTTTCATCTTTCAAATTCTTATTAAAATATTAATTGTACCTAGTTGTTGAATATCTAGAGTAGACTCAGTAGTTTAAATAAAATTTATAAATTGAAAGTCCAGGTGAATAAAAACAATATTTTAGTAAAATATAATTAACTCATTTGCGAAAAACAAGAAAAGGAAAGTTGATGATTGAAATATTTTCTCGCTGGAGCATATATAGCTGTTAAACAGAGACGTATGCTTAAGAAATAAAATAAATTCTGATAGACCTGGGACAAATTAGTTTTTCTATTTGTTACAATATCCTAAAGCATAATAGCATGAGTAGTAACTATCAAAGAAAACGACTGCAATCGGAAGTCAATAGTATTTGTTAGTAGCAGTTAAGATCATATTGGTCCAGAAACAACTGGATAAAACTAGGAGAACTAGTATTTGATGTTAAACATGTAGCAAGAAATTCTCCCCTACACACATCTATAAGGTTCATATAAAAGAGCTTGTTGTAGCTACAAAATATAGATCCTGTGTTGCTGGAGGATTGTTACCCCTAAATTGACAAGTTTTAGCCACGTGGGGACATTAAGATGAAGAGCCATTGGGTTTGAACTTGGAGTTTAAATTATTGGGCCAACCTACTGTCTGATTTGCCTGTCTAGTGAAATTGATGGAAGTTCTGGGTTACACTCATTTTAACTAAAAATTCTTGGGCCCTAGGACATACCAAACACACGCCGCTCTTTCAGACCGATAAAGAAAAAAATCAGGGTTTTGTTTGTTTGATGTTTTTTTTTTATAAATAATTTACAGTTTTATAAAATTTTAACAGATTCAAATGTCCAAGAATTGTAATGAGGCCTTGCTGGGCAAATGGGGCTGGGAATTGGCGACTAATCAGAATCACTTTTGGCCCAGAATTGTAATGTCCAAGTATGGTGGCTGGAATGCTCTGATTCATGGGAGAAACTCCACAGCTTTCTCTAAGTGGTGGAAGGACTTAAAATCTATTTTCCAGCAGCAGCACACTAATAGGCTGTTTATAATTTGTGTTGGAAGTTGGGTAATGGGGCAAAAATCAGGTTCTGGAAGGATAAATGGAGAGAGGATGATTTAACTCTTCAAGAAAAATACCCTACTTTGTATCAAGTGAGCTACCAGCAGGATTCTTCTATCAGCCTAATGGGAATTCTTGTTGATAATAAATGGGAATGGAGGATGCAATGGAGGAGAAATTGATGCTGAGATTGATGCTGTCCAGATTTGCCCAACCAGTATGGACTCCCTTATTTGGAAGGTTGATCCTAGTGGAGCCTATTCCACAAAGTCAGCCTACAATATCCTCAAAAATACTACCCCTGCTCCCTAACACAAAACCCATGCCAATTTTCATTTGTTTAAGTTATCAATTTAAATTTGTGAACTTATTATACACATGATTTGTTCTGGTCTCTAACTTTGATCTGACAATATTTGTTCTCAACCTCATCTAACTAACTAATATTCATGTTTAAAATAAAAACTGCCCTTGTGCTGTTCTTTACAAATATAGGAGTCTAGGATAGTGATTAACTATTCAAATAAAGGACAAGTCATTTAAAATAAAGGGCATGAAACACATGTAGAGATTATAAAGGACAACTATTTGTTATAGTCAATTATGTTTTTAACAGAAAAATTGATTCTTAATTCAAATATTGTAATTGGTATGAAGGACTTACTAGAATGTCATTCCACACAATCTCCTTTAGCGTTTCAGGTACGTCTTTCCAATTATTGTGGATAATGGGAACCTTTTCTCGCGCCACTACGCCTAGGTAGCTGTGGAACTTTTCACGCATCGGTCCGGATGCTCTCCCGGTAGCGGGATCCACATAAACAGCCGGTCTGGGCTGATCCACGGTTCTTAATGTCAATGTTCTCAGCCGTGTCGTTGTTCTACTCCTCTTGGAAGTCGCCTCTGATTGACCATCGGACTGCGGAGGAGACGTCGGATCTGTGGCCATGATCCTGTAAATAAAATACACAATTAATATTAACGATTACATTTAGACATTAACAAAAGCAAAGGCGTAATACTAACATAATCATTATATTTACACATTAAACAAAGCATTACTTTCGCACTCAGCCTGTAGGGATGTTTTCCCATAGACCTTCATCATGATCTACACGATTTGCATGTCCATCATCCACTTCATCAACTTCATTCATTGAAGGCAATTGTTTTGAAAAACTAGACATTTGACCAATGTCAAGGGTTGACTCATCATTATGGTAATTCATTCCACTTGGTCTTCCTTGCAGAGCCACAGACAAACTTGAATTACATGGATCTTGTACATAGAAAACTTGTCTGGCTTGTGCTGCCATAATGAAAGGTTCGTCTATATATGCCACCTTACTAAGGTCTACCAAAGTAAATCCCAATGGATCTTGAAACACACCTGTTGTCCCGTTCACCCACTGACACTTAAAAACAGGCACTCTAAATGATGTATAATCAACCTCCCAAATTTCTTGAATGACACCAAAGTAAGACATGGATGCTCGAATGGGGTTGTTATCCGATGTACTGGAAAAGTGCTCCGAATCAGCATCAACACAGACCCCACTGTTTTGTACCGAACTTTTATCATCTTGGGACTTTGTGTAGAATGAATAATTGTTAATGTCATACCCCTTCCATGTAGGGACATTCAAATTTGGGCCAATGGCTAACAATGTGAGTCGTCTGGAAACACTTTTATCAGCAAGTATTGTTTGTCTAAACCAATTTATGAAAGTTTTGTTGTGCTCTTGCAATACCCTCATCATGTTCATTTTGGGGTGACTATCTCTAACATGTTTTTTGTGAGCCTCTATGTACGGAAACACCTCTGTTGTGTTGTTTAATATATACAAATGTGCTTGTGACACGTCATGTCTAGTCATTGTCACAACATTGTATCCACGAGTACCCTTGCCGGCTATTGGCTGGTCATGCCGGGATGCAGGAACACCGACAGGTTTCAATGAGTCAATGTACTGTGAGGCAAACTCAATGCATTCTTCAGCAACGTATCTTTCCACTATTGAGGCCTCTGGTCGATGTCGATTCTTCGTATAACCCTTTAAGACCTTCATGTACCGCTCAACTGGATACATCCATCTAAAATACGTAGGACCACAACACCTTATTTCCCTTACCAGATGAACAACTAAGTGTACCATAATGTCAAAAAATGAAGGAGGGAAAAACATCTCCATTTGACAAAGGACAACGACAACCTCATCTTCCAAAGCATCCAACTGTTTAGGGTCAATGACCTTGGCACATATAGCATTAAAAATGAAACACAAGCGACTGATTGCAACACGGACCTTCTCAGGCAATGTTCCGCGGATTGCAACAGGCAAAAGTTGTTGCATTAACACATGACAATCATGTGATTTCAAGCCAACCAACTTAAGCTCATTCACAGACACAAGACTCTTGATGTTTGAAGAGTAGCCTTGTGGGACTTTGATATTACGCAAGCATTCACAAAAACTTCTCTTTTCAGCTGTTGACATTGTGTAACAGGCTGGGGGCAGATATGTCCTGTTACCTTTTGAGATAGGATGCAACACTTGACGTATACCCATGTCAACCAAGTCTTGACGACACTTGAAACCATCCTTTGTCTTGCCTTTAATGTTTAGGAGGGTCCCAATTAAAGAATCACAAACATTTTTCTCGACATGCATGACGTCTATACAATGCCTAACATGATGATCGGACCAGTACGGAAGATCAAAGAAAATAGACTTCTTTTTCCACATGTTTGAAGTGGATGATGGTTTTTTTTGGGACTTGCCGAACATATTTACGACATCCTTGACCCGCTGATATACTTCATCACCAGTTAATGGATTTGGCGCGGTTTCATGTTCTTGACTTCCATCGAATGCCTTCTTCAAGCGTCGATACGGATGATACTGTTTGAGAAATCTTCGATGCCTAGTATACACAGTCTTCTTTCCATGTTTAAGTTGGCGGAAACTAGTATTCTGCTCACATATAGGACATGCGTGATGTCCTTTGACACTATATCCACTTAAATTTCCGTAGGCTGGAAAGTCATTGATGGTACAAAAAACCATTGCACGCAACTTGAAAGCATGCTGCAAATTTGCGTCCCATACATCAACCCCTTCATCCCACAATTTCCGCAAATCGTCAATTAACGGTCTTAGATATACGTCAATATCATTACCTGGTTGTCTTGGACCAGCTATCATCATACTCAGCATAACATACTTTCGCTTCATGCACAACCACGGAGGGAGATTATAAA
Source organism: Glycine soja (assembly GCF_004193775.1). NCBI lineage: Eukaryota > Viridiplantae > Streptophyta > Magnoliopsida > Fabales > Fabaceae > Glycine > Glycine soja. The sequence goes on from NC_041011.1 coordinate 1,145,983, forward strand.
TGAACAGCAAAACGGGCCACGAGCTATGGTTAGTAGTTAAGGTTCCAAATGGGTTCATTCCGTCCGTTGCAAGACCAAGCCTTAAATTTCTAGGCTCGGCCCCAAATTCAGGATACAGACGATCAATTGCCTTCCATTGCGGGCTATCTGCAGGATGTCGCATCAATCCATCTGATTTTCTAGTATTTGCATGCCATATAAGGTTCTTTGCATCTTCCCCATTAGCAAACAACCGTTTAAACCTTGGTATTATTGGGAGATACCAACACACCTTTGCTGGACGGCGGTCGGCGTCTGAGACTAGTACAGTAGAATCTCCGTTGGTCGGTCTGTACCGAGAAACCCCACACACAGGACAGTAATCTAGTTCAGCAAAATCATCTCTGTACAAAATGCAGTCATTACAACATGCATGAATTTTTTCGTACTGCATCCCAACTGGACATAAAATCTTCTTTGCTTGGTAGTGATTCTTTGGCAAGATGTTATCAGCAGGAAGCATGTTTGTCAACAACATCAGCAACTCACTAAAACTCTTGTCACTCCACCCAAATCGAGCCTTCAAGTTAACCAGAGCTAACACACCTGACAATTTTGTGAAAGATATGCAGCCGGAATACAAAGGCATTTTTGAATCAACTTCTATGTTGTCATACAACGCTGCATGTGCCTCTTCAAACCCCTCTTGCCCAAGATCACGAATCATTTCTTCTATAGGATTTCCGCTGTCTGTAGTAACATCGTCAGCCTGTGACATGTCAGCTGTATCGAGGGATTCCCCATGCCATATCCACTTTGTGTAGCTACGAATTATTCCCTCACAAATAAGATGAGTTCTTATGTCATCAATTGTTTGGCGCCTCCCATTTCCACACTTCACACATGGACAAAAAAATTTTCCCCACATAGGTTGCGCTTTACTTTGAGCAAACAGCAAAAACTCTTCAACACCATTCTCGTACTCTTCAGTTATACGTGATGCGTTCATCCAACTTCGATCCATGTTACACCTTCTATGTCAAACGTTAGTGGCTTAGGGGTTACTTGACATGCATCACAAGCATAGAGCACCAATTGCAGTAGAAAACACACCAGAACTGCACCTTTTGTACAAAACGCTGCAGTGGAAAACACATTAGCAATTGCAGTTAGTTGGACCAGCAATGCTAACAAGAAAATTGGTGCATGGCTGTTTCAAGGGATTCGGCATTTTTCAGTTTGTTGGCCTCTATTACCAATGCTTATAAGAAAAAATGAAGAAAAACTGCACAAACGACAACATCGAAATTTAATGACGAAAGTGGTGCAATTGAAATTCAACATCATTTTTTAAACATTTATAAAATCAAATCAGCTGAATTTGGGAAAAATAATCTATGCCAAAGTAGTTGATTTCTGGTGGTAGAAGAAATTTCACTTCCTAATGGTGGCAGGATTTAAAGAGTATCTTTCAGCAGCAACACAATAACTGCTTTAATGATAATTTAAAGTGGAGGGTGGGTACGGGGTCCAATATTAGTTTGCGGAACGATTTATGGCTGCAGGACAACTGTAATATCCAACGAAAGTATCCCCAATTATATGTAATAAGTAAACAGCAGAATTTTCTAATTAATTCTATGGGAGAATTTGTGGACGGCAGATGGGAATGGAAGTTATCTTGGAGAAGGGACTTTTTTGACTATGAAATACAAATGGCAGCTGACTTTGTAGATGAGATTCATTCTGGTCACATACATGTTATTTGCAACTCTACAATGACAAGGAGACTTTGGTGGGAGCCTTTGAGATGGGTTAATAGAGTGGGTCCTTTTTCCACAGACCCAAAGAACCACTTTTTGCAATTCACTCAATGGAACAACAAAGCTAGTATAAACAACAGATGGAAATTTGTGTGGTTAGCTCTATCCTTCTTCGTCTGGCATCATAGAAATGCTATGATTTTCAAGAACCACCCGTTTGATCCTGAAAAGGTTATCGATGATACCTTGTTCCACACTTGGTCTTTGTTAAAATGTGCAGAGAAGGACTACACCAGGGACTACACCATCCATATGTAGCAGTTGCATGTGGAGGTCAACACCAGGTTCTCTCATGAACGACAACTCCATTAGCCATCTTCCAGCGGTCAATGACATGGTGTGCATGCAACGGGACTCGAGAAATTTGAACACCTTGCAATACATGTTCTGGGGGTGGTCGGGTAAGGACATAAAAAGGCGGAGATGAAGAGATTTATTGTAGAATATTTCAGTACACCTAGTACTGAATTTTATACATAATATATTTGCTTTTTGCCTTGCAAAAAAAACAACAAAGGAAGGGTAAATGTTGACACCTCTTCCAAGAGGTGCAGCATACATGTAATTAAGTTATGGGGTGTAGCTGGTCCACAATACAATCCTCAAATTCAACCACAATTGGGGTTAATTTATACTTGTTCCTATAGTACCTATGGTACTCTCGTAATTGTATGATATTGGCAGCTATGTACATAATAAACATCATACTAGACAGCTCAAAAGAACAATTACACGGCATGAATATGAAGGCATTAAACGAATACATGCTTTCAGGCATCATACATGTTTGTGATTTGTGGAATTTCAAAAACATATTTTAAACTATTACTAGAAACAATAAACACACCTGCAAATAATGAAAGGAGTTCTTTGGTGATTCTTTGGTGCCTGATTCAGCCTGAAAAATAATAACACTTTGGTCAATCAACCGCTTCTATGACAAACATTTGTGTAATATGTAGAAAATAATTTGTGGCAATCAACTTGATATGATACAGAATTAAATTGCAAGGCATTTACTAAAGAAAGCAGTGAAGACAGAGTTCCAACAGTCATATATAAATCTCAAATGATGGAAGAAGGTCTTCACTACATCATATTCTTTCTAGCTATATAAAGCTGAAATCATCATTGCAAGACAGGAATATATAATTAAGAAATGGCTCCAAAAAAACAATTAGTGTAAATTTTGAAATGGAAATGTTCCAATATGATCTGATTTGTATTGTAGAAATTATTGTCCTAGCATTTGGATGGAATCTCTATGCCCTTGCCCTGTTTCATTTGACATGTACTTAGATTTTGCTTTCCTTTATTGAATCTGATATCACAACATCATATCTTGGCATCTACAAATTACAGCTAGCATTTGGATGATGCTCTGCTTTTACTTTGGTCATGGCTCAACTCCAATGTTCCAGATTTTACACTTCACTTTAATCAATGTTCTTCCAATGTAACACTAGGTTTCTGTACTTAGCTTGGGAGTGTGGGGGCTGGACTTTTGTAGCATGGGTTAGGTAGCAGGGTGCTATGGTGCTGGCTTTGTTCCTACTAATAATCATAGGAACCAGCTGGCCCCTAAAATTTGTAACTTCAGTACCACTGGTACTCATTATTAATATATCATATCTATGTTTGCTGACAAAAAAAAAATTAAAAGAAACTATTTGTGTAAATTTTTAATATGATTAAGCATATAATGTAATATAAATTACTTAATTTATATGTATAAATTTCATAATAGTGGTTATTCCACTATCTACTATCCTACTATACCAGTTTTGGGGTGAAATGCTCTGCATCTGTATTCAGGAATTGATAATGATGCATACAACTCTCATTGACCATATTAGCCCAGAAAGGGAGCTTGGACTAGCCTAGCCTGAGTGTAAAGGGTGAAGGTTCCATGTGATGGGGTTAAACTGGTGGTATATTGATGGAAAATTTAATGGGATCTTAAATTGTGACCAGTCCTGATATCAATTGGTGGGAGGTATTGGTTTGATTGACTTAGGGATATTGTTGAAAATCAACCTATTGTTCATATGGAATTAGAGGTCAATTTGTTTTTTTAATAGGGCAGAAACATTTATCAGGCTGGAGGGGTAGAGAAGTGAATGTGCAACGGGATGGGTTGAGGTTGAGTACAACATGTTGGATTCTATATCCAGATGATGCAAAGGCCCAAGCTGTTCACTCAACAGAGGCAATGGAGCCTGATAGGGGGGCACATCAGGATTGACTGAGTTATATCCGAGTGCCATGGTACACAGTCCTTGAAGCTCTGAACACAGATGGAGCTTCATAAAGGGCCACATCATGGTTAGTCAAGACATATCTGGACGGTACACTAAGCAAATGGTTTTTTTTTCCTAAAATACCAGAGAATGGAGTTCTTGCTCATAGTAATGCCACCAAAAATAAGAATCCAAGGAATGTAATTAGAAACCTTGGAACAAACACCCCCATAGATATTGGGAAAAAACTCTAACAAATGAATGAAATTAGAAACCAAGGAATGTCTATTTTTCCTTGATTAGTAATATCAGCCTGTAGAGATTATAAAATTTGATTGCATCATACAAAGAAGGATTGGTGTAACAGAAAAGTGCAACAATGAAAGCTTTCTGAACCAAATTCTCATACAAGGATGTGAGAAAATGGGCTTCAAAGTAGAGTCTGTGGCTATAAATTCCTCAGCAGATGACTATTGTGGTTCATGCTGTTATGGTTGCAGAACAAGAGATAAGAAGGGAACTGACTCCACTTGGTTGGTTGATTCTGTAGGCAATGGTGCAGTGATCCTCACTGGATGTAAAGCTGAGAGATTCATACTTGAAAATGTAAAGAATGGAATGAAGAAAAAGAAGTGCTTAGGAGTGATTGCTGCAGCAAGTTGGAGGAATAAGGTAAGAAAGAAACTCCAAATTCAATACAAGGTAACCATCTCAGCATGTGGCTTTCTCAAGACTCATCCTCTAATGATTTCTAGTGGACTAGTATGCTACGAAGACATAATTTGCACCAAGAAAATAATTAACTAGAAACTAAAAGTTTGCAGTGCAAACCTCCTATCATTTATGCTAAAACACACTGCATTATCCCATCTTCGCGATGAGTCCATGACAACTAAGAATATAGTGAGATTTCAACTCATGTAAGCAGACAAGAATAGACCATAGTCACTGTTTACATTATTTCCTGTTTATATAAATTTCTCGTTAAATATTTAAAGAAAAGGAAAATAGTAAAGTAGAGCTATTCACGAAAATAAATTTTTATATATAAATAACAATAATAAAGAAAATCATTAAGGATTACGTTGTTTATGCCCCTCAATAACTATAAATTTTCAAATTGAAATTCTATATTTTGTTTCAATTATTTAAATTATTAATAATTGGGAAATAAATAATTTTAAATAATATTAAAAATGTTGTAAGGAATATATCTAGTGGGAGAGCTATTTTTAAATGATTGTGAGTAAAAATAGTAGGCTTAAATATATTTTTGATTCCTGATAAATATCTGATTTTGCGTTTACTCTTTAATAAATTTGTATTTTGCGTTGAGTTCTTAATGAAAAAAAATAATTTTATTTTGACCCTTAACACTTATTCTTAGTTCCTAATAAATTAGTAAATTTTGTATTTACTCCTTAATAAAAAAAATTATTTGTTATTAGTCGACAGTAAAAAAAAATTATTATTTTATTATGGAGTAAATACAAATTAACTAATTTATGAGAGACTAAAACAAAATATCAAAAATAAAATATAAAATTGTTATTTTAGTAACGACTCAGCGTAAACCAAAAATTCATTAGAGACCGAAGAGAAAAATGAAATATTTATTACAAATCAAAAGCCAAAATAGTAAATTTCCTTCACTTGTATGATTTAATTAATTTATGATATTTAAAATTTATAATAATATTTTGAATAATATGTAAATATAAATAACAATTAATTATATGAAAACTATTAAAATTAAATATTATTTAAAATAAAATAATTAATCTTTTATTCTTTAATAGACAATTCATATTTCATTAGTAATTTTGTTACAAGAGTTGCTTAAGGTGTTTATTAGCAGTATCTTGTACTTGCGAGAGAAAAACATACTAATTGTTATATTTTGTAACATAAGTATTTTTTTTTCTTAACATAATCATACAACATTAATTGATCATAGAAAAAATATATTAATTGTAATAAATATCTACAAAAATGATATTTTTCGAAAAAATTCAATCAGTCTTTCATTGAGGGTTTCTAATGATATTAATATTGCTTGTTGTAAGTATATTAAAATTAAAAACTATAAAAAAAAAATTTCATTGTTATTAATCAACACATTAAAAAATACAAATTACATATTATAAATTAATCAAGTAGAAACACATGTGACAAACATGTCTACTAAAATGAATATCTCTACACATGAGAAGGTTATTAAATAGACCTCACTTTGAATTTCAATCAATAAATAATTTTTTTGTAAATATAAAAAAGCAAAAAAAAAATCACTTAAATATTATATATTTTAAAATCTAAAATTTTCATGTTCTTCCAAAGAAATTGCTGGACACAAGAGAAAGCACCACCAACCAATCTTTATTTGATTTGAAATCGTGAAGGTGGCCATTGCATATGGAGAAGATACGGGGAAAATTCTAAAGTGTATCCTGAAAAGCTTTGAATTGGTCTCTGGTCTTAAGATAAACTACAATAAGAGAAAATTTGGGTGTTTGGGCAAATCCGAGGACTGGTGTAGGGAGGCAGCATCTTCTCTCAATTGTAGTCAAATGGATATTCCATTGTCTTACCTTGGAATTCCTGTAGGGGTCAGCTCTAAAAATAGGTCTGTGTGGCAGCCCATTATTAGCAAATGCGAGGCTAAACTTACAAAATGGAAGCAAAGAAATCTATCAATGGGGGGTAGAATAACCCTCATTAATTCAGTCTTAACAGCCTTACCCATTTATTTGCTATCCTTCTTCAAGATTCCTAAGCTTGTGGTGCAAAAGATTACATCTATACAAAGGAATTTTTGATGGGGCAGCCTCCAAGACTCCATTAAGATTCCTTGGGTGAGGTGGGACATAGTCTGCCTACCTAAGAGTAAAGGTGGGTTAGGGATCAAAGATTTGATTAAATTCAACGAGGCTTTGCTTGCTAAATGGGGGTGGGAGTTGGCAAATAATCAGAATCAGTTGTGGGCCACAATTCTATTGTGTAGATATGGTGGTTGGAGGGATTTGATTTCTCATAGAAACTGCAGTTTAGACTCTCCTTGGTGGAAAGACCTCAAGGTTATCTTCAAGCAGCAGCAAAGCAACACAATTTGTAAAAATAGCTTTATTTTGGCCATAGGTAAGGACGGTCCATGGAATACAAACCAAGTACTTATTGGCTTGACAACAAAAAAAACACTCATTGGAAATATATATGTTTAGCAATTACCATAGACTCGCTGAACAGGAATGGAGAAATATGACATAATTAGATTTTTCCTTTCACAAAGAATGTAGAAGAAACTAAAGACCTTCTCTTTTAGGGGTACAAATAATTTGAAATATAAGTAGAAATTGGCCTTCTGGGCAGAGAAGATGCTAATGAGGATGACAATTTGATAACACTAGTGCATTGACTAGAACTTGCTTTAGACTTGGTCATGCAAATTTCATCATGCTTATGTGTGTTACATTACATGTATTACAGGTGTATGCATGTGAAAACAGAAGAGAATGTCCATGACCTTGAATGGAGGAAAGAGATACAAAAGCAGAAAAATTGCATAAAACTGGATGATGTTGGGCTTTCACATAATAGAGGAAGAGAGAATATATATATGTGTGTGAGTGTGTGTCAATCTCCTGCAGAAGCAGAAGGAACAAAAAGAAGTGGAAACCAAGCAATTCCAAAGTGATGATGCACAGAGAAGAGAGAAAAATTTGAGTGACCCAAGAAGAGATGTTTTTCTTTCTTTAAACTGACCAGAGGAATATCTTTATTTTCTATGTTTAATTTTTTGCTTTTTTCTCTTGCAGAGGGAACAAAACAGCTATAAAGGAGCCTAAAGAGTGTGTGAGAGAGGAGTTATGGGGTCTATATATATGAAGATGGCAAGGCAAGTGTTGAAAAAATTGGGTCGGAAGAATAAAAAACTCACAGTGAAAACTTTTTTTTTTAAGAAAATGTTTCATAAATACTCCATATATTATCCTACACTTAGAGAGAAAATAAAAAAGAAATAAAAAATATAAATATAATAAAATTTATAATGTGATAGCAAAAAAATATTGATGATGTATTTAAAATGAAAAATGATTCACCTACAATTATTTTTAATCATAAAAAAATGTATGATTATTTTTTTAATTACATTACGTAAGAAAAAAAGGGTGGAATTTGGGGTGTCAAAATCTGAGTGCATGACACAGATAAGAGTTGTTAAAATACATAAGAAACCAGTTCTGGACTTATCAAGGGCTGTGTGAAACCAGTTCCAGTAAAAGAAAAATGTACATGTATTTATATTGTTCACATTAAATTCTTGGTATGAAAAAAAAAGGGAAATGATAGTGGAAATGATGGGGGAGGGTGGAGTAAATGAATAAAAATGCAGTTTTTTATAGGTTGCAATTGTTCTTTGCTTCTAATTAATGAGAACATAAATATGCAACCTTACGCAGCACATTGAAAAAATAACAAAGTAAAACCCTTGCAGAGGAAAATTTTCATTTGGCAAACATAATACATGAGAAGGAAAGATAGAAAAAAAATCCAGTTCTCATAATTAATGTCAAACTCACCTATATACCCATCGGGTCAAGTGGCATAAATAGATGTAAAAGGATGTGTTGTATTGTCGAGCCTTTGTCATGTCTGAATAATGTTCGTTATAAAGGTGAAGGGTCTAAGGTGTTAGGGAAGCGGAGAAAAAAGAGACAAACTTTTTGCCAAGAACATAAAGAAAAAGGAGGGAAGTGAGGTGTGTGAATGCGTGGGTCAGAGATGAGCCAGATATGCTGTGGTCATTTCATAGCACTTGTATGCAGACACAATAACGTGGGTGGGTATTTGGCTTGGGCCTCTCTCTAGGAGCATGTGGAGTCTGCCAAAGAGTGAGGGAAAAACTAACAAAAAAGAAAGGAAGAGGTATAGTATATTTTGGTGTGCTTGATACTTCAAAGAACTTCTATTCATTTTAGAGGTTTATTTACAGACATTTTTATCAATCAAGTGTATGGAGTAACTAATAGTCTTAAAATTCAAGTATTAAGTATATGGAAGTGGGTTAAATACTTTAAGCAAGAATTTTTCCACTTATAATATATGTATTCAATTTGACTTAATCACTACTAAAAGAGAAGGTCTTTAGTTTCTTCTACATTTCAAATTATTTGTACCCCTAATGGAGAAATATGAAATAGTTAGATTTTTCCTTTCACAAAGAATGGAGAAATAGGGAACCAAAGCAAGATTTTAGAAAGACTTCATTGTGATGCACAGGAGTTGAGAAACCTCCAAATCACCATACAAGATTTGATGAAGAAAGTAGACATAAATGAGAAGAGCACAAAAGGAAAAAGTGTTGAGTTTGGTGAGGTGAAAGGGCATCAATCAAAATTGACATGGATGCATTTAATACCAACTTACTGTATTGGCAGTAAGATTGCTGAATGAACCCATGGTAACCATTCAGTCTACATCTTACTGTATTGGCAGTAAGATTGCTGAATCACTTGGCAAAGCATCAATCAAAATTGACACGCATGCATTTAATACCAACTTACCAATCAACAAAAAAAACTAAGATACACAAAGTTACCAACCAATAAGAACCCATAACAAAATTTTATATTTTTAATCATTTCTAAACGCACAAAGTATATTTAATAAACAAAAAGTACCTTGTGGTTGTGGCAGCAATAGATTCAAAAGCTGGTTCAGTCCTTATGCTTGTGGCAGCAATACGTTCAAAAACTTCTTGAGTAACTCTTCCAATCGATATAACTTCCTCTGAAAAAATGTAACGAAATTAATTGTCAACTTAGAAGATAAGGATCTCACTCTCAATTACGCATTCTAAACCTTATCACTAGTATTCATTTCATATACTATTTTGTAAGTACTAAAAAAATATGTTTAAAAAATACAAAGATATACCATTAACGTTATAGACTAAAAACAATGTGAAACATTTGATAATGGGCTAAAAATAGCAAAAAGTATTATTTAGAGAATTAAAATGGAAATAAAAATAAAACAAGGGAGGAAAAACATACTTTACCAACAAAAGAAGGACACAATAAAAATAAGCAAAACACATGTTATTCTTCTACTATCACACACTATCATTTTGCAGAGACACATCATAGGACAAAAAAGGTAGACTAAGAGGCACCAACAGAAGAGACTAATAGACTAATTCAGAGAATACAAAGTATTGAATTTCTTAAGACTAATGTATGTTTTATGAGCCAAGAGTTTCTTTTATTATTAATATCTTGATCTGAGTTACATTGGTGTTGATTTTTAAAGTTTTGGTTTTCTGTGTTGTTTCCTTTTTTTCTTGTTCCTGCTTGATACATGTTTGCTAAAATGGCTGAACCACTAAAATGCTATATCTTTCGGTTATTTTGGTTATGGAATGTTTATCTGGAGTATAGTCTCATGTATACCTCTCAATCTGTGGATTAAGATTGGTTTTTAAACAAATGTTACTGATATACTTAGTAACACTCTTTCTAACACACTATCTTCTATTGGGTGAAATTCACATACTTACTACTAAATTTCCCATCTCATTTGGTGAGTTTCATTTCCAAAATAATAGGACACACATGAATTTCAACCAAAAAGAACTGAAATTGTTTTCAACTTCTACTGTTCATAGTGGCTACATTCATGTTCACCGGAAGCTCTTCATTTTGAAAATTATACTATTGTCTGGTAGAAATTATGATATGATCTATGTATCTACAGTTTTAGTCAATCTCTACGTGATACGTAGTTGAGTTTTTCAATTCACAATAAAGACTAGATAAAACTCAATATGTATCATGGCTGAAACCATTAATCTGAGACTATATATATCAAGACTAGATAATCCTTTTGGCATATTCAACGATGACATTGTTACGGCAACTCAACACATTAATAATCACATTTTAAAAGTCTTACTTAAGTAAACCCCTAATACTATAACACATATATATCAGCAAACAAGAACTCTGAGTACTTCGACATCCTTACCTTGACAGTAGCAAGGTCGCGACACCACTCCAAAGAGCACGACTTCGGCTATGGTGGTGGTGGGAACAACAGGTAGCTACGGTGGGCACGACGGAGGTCAGGGAACGGCGATGTGAGGGTGGGCACAAAAGAGATCGAGTGGGAACGGCGATGTCAGGGAACGGCGCTAGGTTTTAGGTTTTCGTCGTAGAATTTTCGAAGACAGGAGATGAAGTGTTGAATCAATATGGAAACACGAGTATATATAGTACGAAATTTACGACGGTGTATAAGCAACACCGTCTTTGTATACTTTTATTTCTACGACGGTGTCTTCAAAAGCACCGTCTTCGATAAGTTGAACCAAACGTACAAAGCCGGGGTTAAATTCAAACGTCGTCGTTTACGAAATGTACCGTTTAAAAATCGTATATAATTACGTAAATGCCACCGCGTTGACTACTACGTCGGCTACTGAATGACCGACGTAGAATGTGCGTCGTAAAATAGGATATTTTTAGTAGTGGTAACTCGAAAATCTAGAATTGATTTTGCATTTTCCTTGGTGCTTCCTTAGTTTCTTGAAAGTAAAAAAAAAAAAAAAAAACTAATGTGCATGGCTTAATTTTCTGCAGAAGTAGAGTACATATCCTTGGCATGTCTTACTAGTGAACTACCTTGGCTACAACAATTGCTCAGGCCATTTGAACTTCAACTACCGACCATCCTGGTTCTTTTGTGACAATAACTTTGTTATTTGAGATAAAATGACGAGCCAACATTTTATGGCGAGCAGGTCCGCGTGGTTAACAAAATTTAGGAGGTACAGTGTTAAAGATTTTTGTACACTTATATATATATTGCTATGTAACTAAAAATTATTGATTTTAATAATACCTACTTAGAAAGCTAATTTTTAATTATCAAAATTAATTTCTAGTTTTCTTCATACAAAAGACAGTAATTAATATTTTTCCTGTGTGACAGTAATTATTATGTGCAATAATTTTATAACTCACAAGAAATCAAGTGTAAAATACACACTTCCTACTTTTCTCTGAAAATAAAATTCCTTACACTTTATAGTTCATTTAATTTGAATTATATACAATTTTAACAACTCCATTTTTAAAAAAACTTATTAAGTTCCTTACATTTTAAATCAAACAAATTTAATCCGTTATTTTTTGTCTAAAATTTTCGTTATTATTTCTTTATCCAAATATTTAGAAATTTATGAAATTGAAATATAAAATAATTTAAATTTCAAAAACAGGAAATTTAATGAAAACTTAAAATTTGAAAAGAAGAAACTTTGTATTATTTTTACTTTTAAATAAAATTCGATGCATCAATTGTGGAGTTTTTAAAAGAAACTAAATTCAATTTATAAATTTTTTAAATGAAAGTTATGAATTTAAAATTTTAGATAAAAAATTAATAGAATTTTTTAAAAAATAAAATTAATTAGCTAAAAAAAATTAAAAACCAAAATAACACAACCTAAACTATAAGGATAAAAATAAAAAATGAGAGAAATGAAGCATGATAATTTCTTGCTCCGTAAACTGTAAAAATTGTACAATCCAAATGAAACCCACCTTTAATGATTAACACTACTATTATTGATAATGAAAGCAAACACTATATATTTGTTGCATATTTAAACTCGCTAAGATCCACAATGGGGACCAAAAATGATAAATGTGAGCTACATCCAACACAAGTTGATACAAATTGCGAATTCGTAAATGATACAGATTGCGAATTCATAAAATTCATAATGAACTTACGAATTCACAATCCGTACTGTAAGTGACTCATACAATTTTTTTTAAACTTTTTTTTCAAAAATATATTTTACAAATTAATAGAACATGCAAAAATTGAACATGTGACTTTCATGTTATTAGCATGACGTTTTAATCAATTGAACTAATAAATTAATTATGTTATAAAATAATTAATGTCACTATATATAACATTAAAAATTTTAATATATATTTAATGCACATATAAACTTACATAATAAATTTTGTAACAATTAATTTTGATCAAACAATTAATTTGTTTACATATATAAATTTTTATTAAACCTATGATTTTTATTTATAATTTATATATGTAAACAAATTAATTATTAAATCAAAATTAATTTTCACAAAATTTATTATTTATTATGTAAATTTATATGTTCATTAGATATACTTTAAAAAATTTAATATTATATATAACAACATTAATTATTTTACAACATAATCAATCTATTAGGTCAATCGATTAGAGTGTGTACTAATAATTCAAAAATCACATGTTCTTGCATGGATTATTAATATAGACTTATGAATTCACAATTCATATCAACTTTACCCAAGGATAAATTTAGAATTGTCCATCTTATAATGAGTGTACCAGTAAATTAACTAGTGCGCAAAGCAAACCCTAAATGTGAGCTTAACATTTTCGAAGCCCGAAGGGATAGAAATCAGCCATCAGCCATCAGCATCAACCAACTCGACATCACAAATTTGGTGGTATAATACTCCCAACGCATTTGTCTGCGGACGAGTTCTAGGATGGGAAAGTGTGGCATAATTCCCACAGTGGGAAAGTTACTCTCAGACGTTAGATGAAATCAATTTTAAATCAACGGTTTATTAATTTTCCTAATTTTTCTTTTTCTCCTTTCCCGTTTACCCCTTCTCTTTCTCCGGTGGCCACTTCTTCCCCACCCTGTTTCTCTTCCCTTTTCTATTTCCTTTCTTCTCCGTGCGTTGGTTCATCCACCACGACGTCGTGGTCATCCGTGGCGAGAAAGATTAGGCGGTGGTAGATTGGATTTGTCTGATAAAGGAAGGGTAAACAGGGAAATACAAGGAAAAAAAAGTAAAAAAGAAAAATTTCAGCCATGGATCTGAAACTAAAGAATTCTAACGGTGGGAAGTTACTTTCCCATAGTGGGAAACTTGAGTAACTTTCCCACCCTAGAAACCCGTCTTGTCTGCGTATCAAAAAACAAAAGACTAATTGGCATAAACAACAGAGGCATTTTTCAGCAATTAAACCAATCAGAGTCTTCCCACATCGAAGAACATGACATATAATACGAGAAATTTCAGATAGTAAATGTAATTTAATTACACCGAGACAAATATAACATGCAAAGTTTAGGGAAATCAAATCCAACAAATAAAAGATATAGACGGTGGAATTGTGATCCTTCGTTTGTCCCCAATTCTCATCCCTGACAAAAGAAAACGAAACAGGTGAAGCATATATAGAAAGGAAAATCCCAGCAAATTCAACACATCAACACAGCACATTCCCAGACGAAATTTAAAGGGTGCTCTCCCACATTTGAGTCAAATATTTTCCCCATCTTTTTGCAGTTTGCTAATATATTTTACACTGACCTGAAATCAAACAATAAATTCCTATTAAAATAAATTACATTTAAAACATTGGTTAAACAGAATTATTATTCAAGTGAACTATGTCAATTCTATCATAAATCCGTAGAAGATGTGTAACCTTCTTTCCAGGAGCAGCTTTTTTGCCATCAGGTTTACCCATAAACAGCTCTTCCTCTATAATCAATCCATTTGGAAAAGTTCTCACTTGTGATGGCTTGGTTTCAGTTTGTTTCTTCCCCTTTTTCTGAGGTGGACAAATTCTGCTTTTCAGCAGCTTCCCCTTCAGACTCTTTGGTCTTTTTCTTGTTTTTCTTCTCAACGAGGACCCTGCCAACAAATACCACAAACAACACAGCCTCCCAAATTTCCAATTTTCAATATCTCAAGCAAAGAAAATAAAGGTAATTGGAAATGACTCTACAGGTACAAAATTCACCACAAAACCAAGCAAGACCTCACAATTTGACATCTTATAGAGTTGAACTCCAATTTACTGAAGGTAAAGATATCAAATGAGAAGGCAAACTCAATTTCCAATGTTCTGTTTCTAATAGAATTTTAGTTCAGTTGACCAGGTGTTCTGCGGATTTAGTCAACAGAAGAAATTGGCTTTGCATATCAATATCAAGAATAGAAAATTAAATATGGGTGTAATATTTAAACCAACTTTCCACACCAGTAACACCAAAAGCCCTGCAAAATGTAACTGATTTCAGTGAGGTGAAATTTCTTACTCGTTATTGGATAGCTTTCCACCATCTTCATCCTTTGCATGAGAAACATCACTCAGGTCCGTTGTAGTTTTAACATCCTCAGCATGCTTTTCATCTGGTTCAGTAGCCTTTGTCTCATTGCTATTGTCAGATACATGATCACTTCCCCCTTTATTATGATCTTTCAACTTGTTTCTTTTCTTGTTTTTTTTCCTGAAACCATTTACCATTATCAGAAACATTCAGTATAAAACAGCCAGCACAGAGATTTAAAACCAATTTTTTTTCTTCTTAAAAATAATAGGTTGGGCCAGTGGCTGGGACACATCTATTCTCAGGAGTAATTAAAATGGTAAATCTTTCTCACCCATCCTGTGGCTCATCTTCATCAGCATGATCAACTTTTCGTTATACACTAGCACAATGATCAACATCTTTTTCCTTCTTGTTGGCTTTCTCAGTTTTCTTACGTGCTTGTTCTCCTTTCGTTTCTGCTTCTGTCTTCTGAGAGACAGACACACCTTTCTCTGCAGTGGTAATTGGAAAGCCATCTTCATCTATACTTTCCACAACAAGGTCAGTATCACCCTTAGAGACAATTGGAAGCTCAGAACTTTTGTTGTCTTTCTCTTTCAACTGAACTACCTGTTTCTTTTTCTTTAATTTCTTAGTTGGATCATCTCCATTTTCAGGGTTATCATCATCCATTATTTCCTCAATTACAACTGAAAGAAAAGGGGAAAAAAAAATACTATGTCATTCATGTTACTATGTATGAAGAAAAAGATTACTTTTATCATAATGAAAGTGAGAAATGTATGATAGGATGTTATAGCATATCTATTATCTATCATTATATCTGCATGTCCACAATCAGATGCAATTTTTCCCAGATTATTCTCTTGAACATGAAAAACATAGCCATAGAATTTGAGTATTTGATAAAAAAATTCCTTTTATTTTAATACAAATTTAATATTTGTGTATCTTTAAATATATAAGAAAAAGAAACATAAGAGCAGAAAATACATATAATCATTTCCTGGCCACAAGAAAAGTTGATAATAGAACGAAAATACCTCCACTATTTGAGACTGACAAAGACAGGTACATGTCAGTATCACTATCAACAATGAAGTCATTAGCATATCCATCTTCACTATCATATTCAGATGACTCCTCTGACTCAGTTCCTTCAATATCCTCCCCCCATCCATGAATCACTTTCACAATGTAGTAGGAAATAAAGAATCTAATTATAAAAAAAAAATGTTACACCATGCACTATGTCTTAATTACAACTATATGAACAAAACTTAAACTGCAATGCAAATAAGTCAACAAATGGAAGTTCTTCAGAAGGATACTATTCATAGTCATCCCTAAGATCATCCCCATCATCAAACACAAAATAACCAGAAAGGTGGATGCCTTGTGAACCAACAACCAAGAATGCCACTAAGTCATCTGCATCAAACTCAAGATTCAAAGGGCATGACTCAACCTTATCTGGTAGCAATGAACACAAGAAAACTGGACTTCTGTGTCCAGAAGAGCACTGAAGAATGCTGTTAACCAGACGAACCTGGTCACCGTAAAATGTTGACTCGTTAATTTATCTCAAACAATGCAAAAGGGTAGCTGGTAAATGAAATGACTGACACTGGGGAATAGAGCAATGAAATCCCTTGTGCTAAAGAAGTAAAATGGCCATTCAAAAACAACTCATGATAATTTCAGTGTGCAAAGTTCAATTTTTCTGCTTGATCTGGCAACTGTGGCAAGTTTCTGCTTTTTAGGTCACAAACAAGGGATTGTAATAACAAACTACAATAGACACCTATAAATAAAATCTATTTTAACTTCTATCAGTATGCATTCCCTGCGATATTCATCTCCTCAAAATCTTCCTCTGATGAAACTAACTCACTACGTACATAACCAGCATCTTTCATTAGCTCATTCAATCCATCCATCACGGGGTAAATCTCAGAAGCATGAGGGTTGGAAGAGTCCCCTACCAGAAAGGGAGAAAACTCACTGCCAACATCAACCCAAGCACAACCAGGAGCCTTTCTCACCCCCAAATTTCTCATATAAGTCCTCACCTCTGCTAGTTTTCTCCAAGAACCAGCAGCTGCATACATATTGGCAATCAACACATAATAGCCTGAATGATCAGGCTTCATTTCCAGCAATTTCCCTGCTGCCCATTCCCCCATCTCTGTATTTCCATGGATTCGACATGCTCCTAGAAGAGTAGCCCACATTGCCGAAGTTGGCTTATATGGCATCCCTGTGATAAACTCCTTTGCTTTGTTTAGAAGACCAGCCCTCCCAAACAGATCAGCCATGCAGGCATAGTGCTCAAGCCGTGGAACTATCCCATGGACATCTATCATCCTTTTAAAGAGAACTTGCCCTTGGGCTACTAGACCAGAATGACTACAAGCCGTTAGAACTGCAACCATTGTTACATGATCCGGCTTAATCTCTAACTTGCACATCTCTTCAAATAGTTTTAAAGTTGTTTCTCCTTCACCCTTCATGCCATATCCCAAAATCATGGAAGTGTATGTAACTTCATCTCTTTTGGTCAATGAATCAAACACTTTTCTGGCTTCTAAAACTCTGCCAGACCTTGAATACATGTCCACCAGGGCATTCCACAATAATAAATATTCCTCAAACTGTTTGTGCTTCATAATGTAGCAATGAAACTCTTTGCCATGCTGCAGATTCGCTATGCGGGCACAAAGGGGAAGAACACTTGCAATGGTCACATAATTGGGTTCCATGCCCTCCTGTAACATCTCTCTAAAAAGGAAGGTGACTTCCTCATATCGATCCATGTGGGCATATCCAGAAAGCATGGCATTCCAAGTGATCAAACCTTTCTCTTCCGTTCTATGAAACAAAATAAATGCATGGCCAAGATCTCTACACCTGGAATACATAGTAATCAATGCATTTTTCACATTGTCAAACACATCAAAGCAAGTTCGCACGGCGTGGCCATGAATCTCCTTTCCCAATTTAATGGCTCCAATGTGAGAACAAGCATTTAACCCAACAACCATTGCAATGGCATCCAGATGAATGGATGTTCTCATCTGAGAAATAAGTTGAAGTGCCCCTCTGAAATTGCCTGAGTGCAAGCACCCTCCAGCAATGGTGTTCCATATAATCACATTCATTTCAACACCCTCCTCCTGCATGCTTCCAAATAGCTGAAATGCTTCCTTCCAGATACCCCTAGACGCATAACAGCTGATTATAGTATTCCAAGAAACAGAATCTCTACGTGGCATATTATCAAACAAGTGACGTGCAATCTCCAATTTCCCAAACCTACCATACATTGAGACCAAAGCATTGTGCACAAACAAGCTCCACTCCATGGAGCTAGCCTCAATAGACCTGTGAACCTCCAACCCAGAATTGAAATCCAATGATTCCCCACAAGCCTTGAGAACAGATGGATAAGTGTATTCATCTGGCTCAATCTTCTTATTCAACATATTCTTATAGACACAAAGAGCCTCCACAAAGAAGCCATTTCTAACATATGCCGAGATTAGCAAATTCCAATGTAAAGGATCCAAAGTATTAGAGCTCTCAGTAACAAATTGGGCATCAACAAGGAGATTAACATTTGTGTAAAAATTAACAAGCCTTGAAACCAAGATAGGATTTTGATCAAGACCCAGTGAGATGACTTGAGCATGAAGCTGCTTACCCTGTGACAGTGACTTAAAATGGGTGCAAGCCAAAAGGAGAGAGCCAATGGGGTGTAAGAGAAGGTGGGAAGAAGCAGCATGGTGCTGTATTTGAAAGAAGGTTTTGAATGCATTGGTTAAGTGGCCATGGGTCACAAAGTCCTTGAGGGATGCAATGAGAACACCAACCATTGATGCATCACTACAAAAGATGGGTTTTTGAAGTGGTTGTTGGGGAGCTTGTTTCCATGATTTTGGGATGCACTTCTGAAGGCGAGACAAGAAGAGGTGTCTGGGTACTATTGAGGAATATGCCATAAACAAATCAAAGGCTCAAAATTTAAAACACCCGAAAACGGTTGTCGTTTTAGGCTTTCCGCATTTTAATAATTTCCCTCTTTCTCTTCCGTCTCCCTTTTATTACTTCATCTGTCATTCACAAAACAGAGACTGTGAGGCTTATGTGAAAAAATCATTGTTCAGCAATACTACACTCGTATTCTTATTCCCATCTCCTTTGAGGAAAAATCACTCTATTTATCCTGCATCTCTAAGCTACAGTAATATCTATGCGAGACCTGAAAAAAAATTGCATGAACAAAACAGAATTTTGAGAATATTTATGTTACCTTGCAGCTCAAGCTCACGATGTTAGTGTATAAGCATTAATCTTGTTCACTTATCAAAATTTCAACCTGTAGCAGAGCCACATGGCACATCTCTTCATGTTCATATTGATGATTATGAAACACGTCTACGAGATGAACTGAACTGAAGGGATGGGGTTACAATAGCGAAAACACAACTGAGAGAAACATGGATGTTTAACGCCGTTGCCAAAGTCAGTTGCGGTGCTGTCGTGTTGAACTGAAAGAAGGAATGGGGTAAGCCAAGAGAAGTGAGAAATTTTCAGAATGTTAATTAAAAACCTAAATAGTAAAATTTATCCATAAAAGTAAGATATGTGACAAATTGGTTCTTTAAAAAAAAATATACAAATTTTATTTAAAAATAAAAAGGAAGAGAAATTTAAGTACTAATAAAAGGTGGGATAGTAGAAATTCGAGCTTTAACATGCAAAATTTTAAAAAACCCTTCACAGCATATTTGTCATGAGTGTTGCCAACGAGGGTAAGTAGTAATTTTAAAATATAAATATAGTGTTTAAATGTGTTGATACCATCTTTAGAGATTAAATCTATATCTTTTATGAATTTGTCATACTATCATATTTTTATAGATAAATTATCCTTGACTCAAAACAATATCAGTTTTGGGTGTTTTTAATTTGAGCCTTGGGATTTGGTTTTAAAAGGAATGAAGGGGTGAGATGGTTTTTCACTGACGATACAAGGGTAGGGTATTAAGCCGTATCGCTTGAGCCTTTCCCATAAACACAAACACAAGCACTGAATTGAGTTCACTGTCGACAAGTTTCGCCCCAACACTCAACTCGGCTCGTCGCTATTGTTGTTGTTCTTCTTCTCCATATCAAACAAAGTATAGATAAAATATCATTGCAGCTTCATTTTCATCCTCCAATTAATTAGCAATGGGGCACACATCCCTTTTCACTCCCTCTTCCTCTCTTAGGTTCAACTCTCTTCTTGTTTCCTCCACCCCCTCTTCTTCTTCACGCTCCAACAGCGTTTCTTTCCCCGCCCTCTCCAGGTATTTCTTTCTTATAGCACCCCATGAACTGCGGTATTTATTTTAGCTGAATTTCAATTAGAGTTTGCCTTAAAGTTTACATTTTGATGACTTATCCGTGAGTTTGTGGCTTTTCCACTTGTTGGTGTTGGATTTTATTGTTTGTTTTTTATTATTATTTTAGAAAATTCAGGTTACCATATTTGTGGAAGATGATGACCCTAAGTTTTTATGCTAATGGATAAGGGTGAAAGTGAGATTTTTGGGTCACTTTTAGATTATGCTTCGAATTGAAAATATAGATTAATAAAAAATGTTATTATGATAAGTTCGAAGTTGTTTATTCTTAAGCCTGAGCCAAATGATTATTCTTGATTCTAAGGTATGCTGTGAAGGGTTTTTAAAAAATTTGCATGTTAAAGCTCGAATTGCTATTATCCACCTTTTATTAGTGCATAAATTTCTCTTCTTTTTTATTTTTAAATAAAAATGGTAATTGAGCATGGAAGAGACTAGTATATTCTCTGTTATGTTATGTCTATGAAGGGGATGAAGCCTTGCTGTGATTTGCAGGAACATAAGGAAATCGGTAGAAGATAGAAAGATTAATAAAAATTCTGCTGTGAAAGCAGTGTATGGTGATGAATTTTGGACACCTGCGAGGAGTTCACCTCAGGATATTTGGTCCATAAGGTAGATTTTCATTTGTTATTTGTTTTATCTTTTAGCTTAGTCTTGTTTATTGACTTGGATAGTGTTCTTGAAGGAGTGATTTGCAAGTCCCATCTTCCCCTTATTTCCCTACCTATGCACAAGGACAAGGGCCACCCCCCATGGTTGCGGAGCGTTTCCAGAGTGTTATAAGTCAGCTTTTCCAATACGTAAGCAATTTTTTACACTTGTTACTTAATGTTGAATATTCTGCTTTTGTTTAATGTTTCTGGTATTAATAATGTATTTTGGATTTAGAGGATAATCCGTTGTGGTGGAGCAGTTGATGACGATATGGCAAACATCATAGTTGCTCAGCTCCTGTACCTCGACGCTGTTGATCCTAACAAGGTCTGTTCTTAGATTTTAGTCATTGAAAACTCATGGTTTATCTTCTTATACTGTTATATATATAAAGTGATCCTATGCTTTTCTGGAGATGATGTCAAATGCTTATATTTTGGTATTTCTGTATTTTTATGATTAGTGTTGAGATTTTTTGTATCGTTTGTATTATGTGATGAACTCAAAATTTTCTTGTGCATGCACTTAGTCAACTACCTATTTTCTGATTATGTTGGGCAGGATATTGTCATGTATGTAAATTCTCCAGGAGGGTCGGTTACAGCTGGTAATAGTTTTTTAGTTAAAACTATCTTGCTTTGTTTTTTTTATTATTATATTATATTCATCTACATGGGCTAAAAATATATTGTATCCCAAATATTAAAATGCTTTCTTTGTTATTCTTTTCCCCTTAGGAATGGCTATATTTGATACAATGAGGCATATCCGACCTGATGTGTCTACTGTTTGTGTTGGATTAGCAGCTAGGTAACCTTTTATTCTTTCTCTGGGCAATATTACCTTAATGCTGACAAGTTACCAGTTACCACCAGTAGAAGGCTAAAAGTTTTATCCTAACTTGATCTTGATTCTTGATGTATGCCAGCAGAACATATTGATTTATTTATTTATGCTGAATACTGGGAGAATAATGATGATTAATTATCAATTATCTTAAAATTTTCCTTCCACACTGTATCATATCTATTTTTTTTTTTTAAATAGTTCTTTCTTTAATAACTATGTGATTCTATGGTGGTAGTGGTAGTGGTAGTTAAAAAAAAAGATGGAGTAACTGAATGCTAAGTTGAATGTGTGAATGATTATATACTATGGTACTGATTAAGGAAAAGATGACAAAATATCAATTGAAGTGGATTGGACATGTGCAAAGAAGTTCTCTGGAAACACTGATGAGGAGAGTAGATTACATGGTTTTTAGCCGTGTGAGAAGGGGAAGAGGGAAACCAAAAAGGGGATTGGAGGAAATTGTTAAAACTTTAAAGGAATCTCATGATGAATAATATTCTTGAGAATATAGTCTTTAATCAAGCCCAATGGCATCATGCAATCTGTTCAACCAACCTCTCCTAGCAGGATAAAACTTTAGTTGTTCTTTATTTTGGATGGTTGACCCCTTAACCTTTTTTTCATTTTGTATTTTTTCTATCAATAGTAGATCTATCTTGGTAAGGTCGATTAATAAAAATAAAATAAAGTAGATCCATCTGCTCGTTTAATCTTTGGTTGAGCAGTCTTGCATCTGTGAATGATATATTTTGATTGAGTTCACTCAAGTTTCAGGAGTAGCCAAATTTGAATCTTGAGAACAAATGGTTTACCTGTCTTCCTGTGTATTTAAAGTCTGCTTCATTTCATTTTAGAAAATCTTCTCCATTGGTAATTATCATGTGCTGAGTTATAGCCTTTTTCCGATTGTGAAAGTAAAGGGGGAATGGAGTTGTGTGATTTCCCCCTTTTTTCTCCTTCACCTTCATATTGAGAAATATGGGACTGGAAGGAATGTTGAAAATAATATTAAGTATTAACTAACTTTTGAACTAAAAATCTTAGGTTTTGCCTTTGAAAATATCCTTAACCTTCCATGAATTAAAAATATTCATAAATATTGATAATTTGTCCATGAAAAGTGATTGATAGTTGATTGTATACTATAGTTGTTATTTTTTTTCCTGTTTGAAGAAATTTTATTTTCCGTTCATACTTATGTAGACCTTTTCATCTGCAGTATGGGAGCTTTTCTGCTGAGCGCAGGGACAAAAGGTATTCTTTTAACATGCAATCGCTGTATCTATCCCCCCCTCTTTCTTTGTTGATGAATGCCATTTCCACTTCTTGAAAATTAGAATAATGCTTCTTTCTAACTTTATATCCCTTCCTCCTTCACTTCTGAAGGAAAGAGATACAGCTTGCCAAATTCAAGGATAATGATTCATCAACCGCTTGGTGGTGCTCAAGGAGGGCAAACTGACATAGATATTCAGGTATGGGCCTCAGTTTCCTCCTTTTATTTTTTATTGGATAAACCTCATGTTTCCTTCTCAATTTATAAATTTATATATTTCTACCATAGAAAATTAAAGCCTGTCTTAGGGTAGCACTTAAAATATAATGAGTTAATTTAAACCAAATGAATGCCCTAATCATGTAGTGAATTTCCTAATAACCTAAATTTATTCCATACTCCTAATATTCCTATGATTTATTTCCTATATTATCCTGCTATTTATTTTCCATTCCCTACTGTTATACATTTGGATTTAGCCAGCATTTGGTTAGATTGGATCGAGGCAGACAGTCCATAAGTTTTGATTATGAACAGCAGTGCAATAAGTGACCCTACCAAGGGAGACTGAAGGATTTACTTGTTTTATCACTGTTTTGTACAAGTATCATTAATTCATAATTCTGTTATAATAGTTCTTCTTCGAGAAAACTGATTATGATTCACAATTCTCAGGCTAATGAAATGCTGCATCATAAGGCAAATCTGAATGGATATCTCGCCTATCACACTGGCCAAAGTTTAGACAAGATCAACCAGGATACAGACCGTGACTTTTTCATGAGTGCAAAAGAAGCCAAGGAATATGGACTCATAGATGGTGTCATTATGAATCCTCTCAAAGCTCTCCAGCCATTAGAGGCTGCAGCAGAAGGTAAAGACCGGGCTAGTGTTTGAACATGAGAATGTTGCACTTTAATTTCCAAGGTATAAAAAATCATAGTGTTAGACTGTAAGATGTTTTTGGTTGCTGAGTCCAACTTAATTTTTTTTTACGGATGTTGATACCTGTGCCCATGTACCAAAAATGAGGCGAAATTGATACTATTTATTTAATATTCACTGCTTCAGAGTTAATACTGACAGAAGGTTCTTTAATGGAACCTGAATGTGATTTTAACTTCAAGCATTCTTTTGTGATGAACTGATAATACGTCCTCGTATGTTGTAGTTAGATTTTTTTTTTTTATTAGGCCGTGGTTGTTTTTCATTACATATTTGTGCGACTATAGTGTTAACTGTTGAAAAAGAAATGTTTGCAGTAAAAACGGTACGAACCAACAATGATTAGATAGATACATGTACTCACTGTTTTGTTTGTTTAAACAATGAAATGATAGGCCGCATTTCTTGTTAACTTTGACTTTAAATTTTATTTTAGCGACTAGTATGATTTGTTGATAAATTATTTGTTGGAACTCTGAATAGATTGTCTAATAGTGTGAATAAAATTTTGTATACTTTTTGAACTTTTGATTTTATCAAAGTTCAGAAGTTTCTCGAGTCCAAGTTACTTGTATTGTGTTGATTCTTTTTTAGCCGAAAAAGAAATTTTAGTACCGGGTTTCACATAAGTTGGGCATTTCCACTGCACTTCACAATTGGAGTTTTAACAAAATCATTGAACTAAGAAATTTTTGTGACCGAAAAGAAACGCTGTGTCTAGCCCAAGATGGCGAGAAGAAATACGATTCTTCAACTAAGAACCGTTTGGCATGAAGGACTTTCCACCTTTGCTTCTTTCTCACTACCAATATTCTTCTTTGAAATCTGTATTAATCATTGTTAGTTAGGACTTTAAAAAAAGCCTTCCCCGCACATTTATTATCGATCTTAATCACATGAATACAAATATTAATATTAATATCTTTAAAATCTTAAGATTCTAAATATTTTTTAATTTTAGGATAAAAATATTTGTTCTTTTTTTATTTAGCTATACAACTTATGATCTTTTTAATTTTTATTTTCTTAGTTGCGCTTAAGTATTTTAAAATTAAATTTTATTTTATTTATAATTTAAATTTATTTATATATTAATCTATATCATTTTTTCGTTAATTATAATTTGATCTTTTTTCTTTGGCAGTATGATACTTTTTAAATACTTTTGTGACAGTATCATTCTTCAAAAAATTAAGAATAAGTTTATTCTGAAATCACTTGTTGCTAATTATTCTGGAACCATACACGAGTTTGTGCAAATATTATCAGGAGCCTGCCCTTCGTCTAGAACAATCAAGCATCAATGCCGCATAAAAAATAAAAAAATGCATCAATAGATAAAAAAAATTAATAATCAAAGATCACGTCATGGTTGAATTGAATTATGATTCTCGGATCGTTTATGCACGTATGTTACGCGCACCTAGCGGCTACCACATGTAATAATTCCCCTCATCGAATTATGGGAATTTTTTTCAAGGTTCTTGTAATATATATATATATATATATATATATATATATATATATATATATATATATATATATATATATATATATATACTTCTTTTAAGTAGCATGATTCATCAAAAGTATAAATTTGATTTGATGGTTAAAAGAAAATAAAGATAAATAGATTATGCGTTTAAATCTTCACTAAAATTCTAACAACTAATATTTGTCATAAAAAAATATCACAATCCATCTTTGTAAGACTATTTTTTATGATTTAAAAATATTTTTGAATTAAAACAACAAAGAAATTACCAAATAAAGAAAATCAACGGCAAGAGAGTAGATATAATACGAGTGCCAAAAATTTATTGTAAGTTACCTATGAGACAGAGGTATATCTATAATTCTATATAAGGAGAACCTTCGTCCTATCTAAGGTATACACGATTCTTTGTGGGGTTTTTTTTTTTTTTTTATCAATCGACACTCTTATCATAAGACTTAGTATTTTTTGTTTGTGGTAATATTTTTCAAGGAGAATGATCAATCGTCACCATTAGAGAATTGAGTTCTTGAAAGCATTTCTAACTATAGAACCCAATGGTGATGTGTTGTTGTGTAAGACCTTAGGTGAAGCATGAAGCTTGTATGCAAATTGCTAACAAGCATCGCAACACTTTGACAAACTCAGTGTAGTTGACCTATAATAAGGGCATGTTTGGTTGTGGTGGATGAAGCTTGAAAAAGTACGTTTGTAAAAGACACTCCTTCATTACATTTTTTATCTCATCTTGCTTTTAGGAGGTCTGGATCCGCACTGACGCGCACATATTCTCAAACGCATTTTCTTTCTTGATGATTAGTTTATCAACCTTGTCCATTATACTTGATGAACCACGACCTTTTTAAAGGAAAATAAAAATTGTACATAAATACATTGATATTTTCTTTCATAATTTAATTTATTTAACTAAAGAAAATTGAAGAAGAAAAAAAATACACTTTTCTGCTATGATACCACCAATTGCTGCCGTTCAACAAGTTTCGTGAATTGGGTTATATATCCACTTACGGGTTATATTATTTAGCATTATAGGGATGTTGGGACGCATAGCATTGAATTTAAGTCAGTTCAGATGAGATGAGACAATGTGTTTCTTGCCTACCGGGGCCCAAATCACCCAACCAAACACTAACAGGATAGCCTTATTTGATTTCCTTTTATATTTTTATTAAACAATAATAATACTTTCTTGAGTTTTGCTTTCGTGTGTAAACTAACTCTTCGCATATTTTTATACTAATAAGTTGTTCACACATTGATTGGATCATTGGAGTTGTTATAATTTTTCTTTTAAAACAGTCTATATATGTATATGTTAAATCTGTATTGTGACAACAAAGTTTGAGCAAATATCACTTTTCATTAGGAATCTTGGGGAATTAGAGTTTCACCAAAATTAAGATTTGTAGTTATTAGTGGACAATTTTGTTTTTTGTTTTGTTATTCAAAGATATTTCATTTAACTTACTTATTAAATGTTCATCGCCAGAAAATGCCAAACGAACTACAAGCAGCAGAGGAAAATAAATAATCCATACGAATCTCCTTATTGTTAGTTAACTTATAAATTTTAAACTCTGTCGATTGCGACAACGATTATAGTAGAGACAAAGCCCTTTTCAACTTAATTAGCAAAACGGGAGGAAATAAATATAAGGTCCTCAGTAGAGTTGATGAATTGATCAAACTACATTAACTAGTTTAGTTTGGCTTTTAAAAATCAGTAATTTAGTTTGACGCTGTTCTGAAAAAGTTATATTTAGATTGAGTCAAATTGTATTACTGATTTTTATCTTATGTTCTGACTTTCATAATCCATCAAGTTGGCACAGGTACACATTTACTCTTGTTTTTTTTATTCGACAGATTTGCGTATTTTAAAAGTACGGATAGTTGAGATCTTTATTTTATTACAGAATTTTTTCCTTTTAAAAAATCAATAATCCGTTAATTTTTATAGATTCATAATTTATACAAACTGGATGTCTTTTTAAAGTATTGTACATATTTTCCCTTTACAAAAATATTAAATGGAATCAAACCAATTGTAATTATTATAATAAAGTATTTACATGAAATTTGATTCATTTCTTGTTATAAAAAAATGATTCATAGTTGACCTTTTTTGTTTGGTGAAATGTAAACGAGAAAGGAGTAAAGTTAACGTCTGTTTACCGAACGGCCTAAACCGTGTGTCACTAAGTATAGATCCCTACTTCCAACTGAACATGTAAATGAGATACTATTCCGAATCACATTAGTGTTAGCAACTTCAACTGCAATTATATCTAATTCAAGCCAAGAGAGAAAGAATTTGGTTCATAATTAATGTTTATGGTAACTTCAGGTACGGTTCAATATGACGACGGTCATCATTTTCAGATAAACTCGAGACAACAAGATACCACATTACTATATCTCCTACTATTAATAAAGACAATATTAAAATTTATGGTATGACAGCATAAATAGACTGGATACAATTTGTCATGCAAATGTACAAATATAGAATGCCGGAAAAAATACCTATAATTAATAACATTATAACTATACATACTAATTATTCTATTAGTAAACCTGAGTGAATTTAATAAGTATGTAGTATTAACAAAAAAAAAAAAAAGACATGTGCAATGCCAAATGGCTATATATGTCAATGCAAATTGATGAATCATTCAACTCAACTACATAAGGATAATAACTTTTGTGGATGAACTCTCCCATCGCAGGGGATGCTTATAAGATTTGGATAAATCGAACCTTACATGCCAAATGGAAGTTTTATAATTTGTCCGGTTTGCATGATTTTTGCTAATTAATGTTTATCTTGGCATTATATATGATCTTAATTAGTAATTTCAAATATATAGAAAAACGAGTTTAATTATGCTTAATCATCAAGGAAGAGGAAAAGTCACGGAATTGGCGAAGAGGAGTCCTCCAAAATTCAAACTGGCTCCACTCATCCGTCAAACTTGCAGCCAAACACAACACGATTATTCAAAGCAGTATTCCATTTGTACCAAACCAATGCCAAAAGATAAATGAATTTGATATAATAATTCATGTAGATATACATAATCACATATTTAAGTAGGCCAAACATATATGAATATAAAGATTGATTCAGACCATGTCCTATATATATAAAATGTCAAGTAAGTAAACAATATGGACGTGGCAACCACTTTTAAACTTCCCTTGGCTTGCAAACAAAGACCCTAAGAGGGTGTAGCTAGTGTTTGTTCTCATTCGTTCATTCATGATGATTGGTGCTTGGAAGAAAAAAGCCAAAGAGTTCTTCACCCCAAGAGAGGTCTTCTACCTCCTCACAATCACAATCCTCAGCCTCCTCCTTCCTTTGTCTTTCTTACTCTTAGCCTCTCTTTCTGGTGCCCAATATTATCTTCAAACTCTCACTTTGTTCCAAAGTTACTATTCACCACAACCCTTTCCCTATCTTTTCCACCTTGCCCTCAATATCAACCCATGTATTCTCTACTTTCTCGTGTCCATTGTGAGCATGGGGACCCTGATCCAGGGGCTGACGGGTAAAATCACACTTTTCTCCGAGTTACCGTCCAAGTCCTCGCGTATCTCCACAGCGTGGATTTTACTATGCGCGTTTCAAGTTTGCGTTGGTTTGGGCATAGAGGGGAGCATTGCGGCTGGGCTTTACGACGATGATGTGTCAAGTTTTGGCACCGAGCGTAGCCTGCTGAGCAGGATGATATTTCTGTTGGGCCTGCACGAGACGACCCACGTTTGGTGTAGGATGGTGGTGAGGCCCGTGGTGGATGACACGGTGTTCGGTGGGGCCCGGAGGGAGAGGTGGGTCGAGAGGGTGGGCCTGGCTGCTGGCCTGGGCACGTTGTGGTGGTGGAGACTTAGGGAGGAGGTGGAGACTTTGGTACTTGTGGCCCAAGTCAAGAGTGAGCAATTGATGGATGTGGGGATTGGTGACTTTGTTGGATGGTGGTTGTATTATCTCATTGTGACTATTGGCATGGTGAGGATCGTGAAGGGTCTCATTTGGATTTTCATGATTTCTCTCTGTAGAAGAAGGCCAACAACAACAACAATAGAAGTGGAATCGATTCAGAACGATGACAAGGTGTAATTAGAGTTGACCCATTTTCTATTTTCCTTCTTTTATGCTGTTCTAATTGAGCTACCTTTCTCCCTCATTTTGTTATTTGATTTTCTTTGGTCAGAGACGTTAATTACAATATTTTATACCTTTGCGAAATTGTGACAAACCCGCAAAACATTATTGAATTGATGGTATTATTGCTCAACATGTCGATAATTAGTTCTTTATAATATGATTTGTCGATAGTTCTTTAATTCCAATGCGTGTTATTGGATGATCCTATTAATATGATGGCATGACTTACCACAAATCAATATGATATTGTTAATTTTTCTGTGTCATAAGCGCGTCTGAATTATGAATCCAAACCGGCTATTAAAAATGATTTTCAGTGGCCAATCTCATAAGTCCAAAATGTTGCCATTTCCTAGTGATCAATGGGTTTTAGTCCGATTCACTTTACCCTTTTTCTATAGATAAGGGTAAATTACAAACTCTCCATAATTAGAACTGGATATGTTCACAAAACTCTGGATCATTACTCTCTATATACATTTAGGCTATGTTTGTTTCCGTTTAGTGTGATCCAAATTCTAACTTGAATAGTAAATTCAGTTTTGTGATAGGCTTAGTTATCTCAAAACTTTGTTTGTGTGTTAAAATTTTGCCTACAAGTTCAATTGTGTAGAAGTAAAACTTCGATTGTTTTTGCAAATCTTTATCCAAATATACACTTAATAGTAGAAGTTAGTCATAATTGATTTTACTTGTCATTTGATATATTATTTATAATTTTAATCCTTCTAACATTTTCCTCCTATGATTTCATCCTTGGTTACATTATCATTAATATTATTATTATTGTTATTATCATTATCATCAGCATCACTTATAACACCATTTATCACTAGCAAGTTTGTATCCAATACAAGACATGATGGCATAATGTTATCTATTGGACATCAAATATTAAATAAGATTAAATTTTATTTTATTCTTATTTTTTTCATATTCTTGTCTTGCTCTAATATTGTGTTTGATTTAAAGGATGAAAATAGAGAATAGAAAGAATATTTTTTTCTTAATTAAAATAGTATAAAAGGTGTATGACTCAATAAAATCTACACATTTTTTTCCTGTTTCTCTCTTCTCTCCCTTGACTAAACACAACCTAAATAAATAATTACTAAAATCCATTAAGTTTTTTTTTGTTCTAGGTCAGAAATCACAAGTGTTTCTCAACCCACTAGATCATAGACTAATCTTACTCATGGTTTGTAGTTACTATTGGCTTAAGAGAATTTTACATACACTGAAAATCGAATACAAATTCTTCTATTAAATAAATCATTCTTACTCATGAGAATGTAGCGAAATTTTACAGTCGTA
Source organism: Glycine soja (assembly GCF_004193775.1). NCBI lineage: Eukaryota > Viridiplantae > Streptophyta > Magnoliopsida > Fabales > Fabaceae > Glycine > Glycine soja. The sequence goes on from NC_041011.1 coordinate 1,177,331, forward strand.
TGCCAATCTCTTGGGTTACTAAAGGTCGTTAATTGGCCATACAAAAGATTTTATTTTATTATATTTTGGAAAGAAATTTTAATTTGAGCGCAGTCAGCTTCACCAAATATATTGAAGTTTATTTTGGGGCCAAATATATTGCAGTTGGATTGATGGGTTCGATACAAAGTTTGTACCTAGATTCAACAAATTTAGTCATGTGTGTTTTTTTCTTTCTAAAAATGGAAAATCATAAATTACAGGTGGACTAGATTATTTTCACGTTTTTTTCACCCATATTTTTTCTTTATTTTCCTTTCCAAAAAATACTCCTAGCGAAACTGTGTTTCCACTATATAATGTACCTACTAAAAATGCATTTTTGTCATGTTAGGGAGTGTGTCCTTCATACACAACAAAAATACATTTATGGAGGATGGTACTCTAACACAATGAAACCATGTTTTTATTGTGACTATGAATAATACACAATATGAAAATACACTTTTGATGAGTATTGAAATTCAATAAAAAAAAAATATTTTGGTTGTGTAATATTTTAAGATTTAGAATAGAATGTGTTCCATTATATATTGAAGAGAAGGAGAAAATAAAGGCGAGGATAAAATAGTAATTTGCTGTCTTTTTATATAACAAAAAGGGTGGAAAGAGCAAAAAAGAGTGCGAGAATAGAAGCCTTGTTCTGTTCGCTGTCATTCCAATAGAAAGATGCTTTTGAAAAATATTATTTCTTTCAAAAATGTCATTTTATCTTTTATTTGTTCACTTTTTTTCCTGAAGTGTATTTTCTATTAGAGTAAAAAAAAAAAGTGGAACGAATAGTATTTTTTTTCTTATAAAGACAGCAAAGGAGACATATAAAGGGGATAGGTGAATTTCATCCTTCGAAAAGGTGCCAACACTATTGGATTCATGTAAAACAATCACACGTCCAATGTGACTATTTTTCATATTTATTGTCACCGTATTGTAAAATTTTTTGTTATTATCAAGGTAAATTTCCTTGTTAATTTGATTGTTTTTTTTCCCTAATTTGTCTTCAACTTAAATGTTGTTTTGGTATAATACAATCAAATTTATAAAGTATTAATCCATTCACTCACCCACTTTCTATATACACTTAATTTAAACATCTTTATAGCATATTCCTCATCTTTTCCGCAAGATGAAGTCAGTTTGGTATTGTGGGACTTCTCTGGAAAACCACCAATCCCTAGTTAAAAAAAAGGTCATCCATCATTTTCCCTCAACTTTTTCGTCACGCAGACTGAACTTCTTAGGAACATGTAAGGGATTAAAAACTTGAGCTATTATTCCATAGGAACACGTATGGTATTAAAAACTTGAGCTATTGCTACATAGTTTGTATAGATCCTTGTATTTGTTTCAATAACGACATACCAATTGGGGCTGATGACGGCTGCACTTGATGAAAACATCGAAATATCACATCAAAGTTGCATGATTCCTTTCATGTTCTAGATAACGTAGTTAATTTCTTTAATCATTTATACGTTTAAATATTCCTTTTGCACCACGAATAAGGACAATGCAAACACACCAATGTTGATATTTATCTAGAGAAGCTCATTGCCAGGGGAACACAGTTTCTTTTCAACAATGGAATTACTAGGAGGGATAAATACTTTCCCTACATCTTCAGAGAAAAACCAGAAGCAACAACATGATTTCAATTTTGATCCCTTGATGTTAGAGGAGTTCAACTTTGTACTTGTTCATCAACCAAAGCAATCTCTTCAAGAAATCAAGGAACCAAAGAAGAATGAACAGGTTCTACCATCTTCTATAGCATCATTGGAGCTTCTGAGCAATTATGGAAGCAGGTTCAAGAGGCTAGGGAAGCAAAACATCATCGATAGTAATGTTCAAACTTGTGTGAGTACTCCTCAGAAGTTGTCAACTGAAGAAATAATAAGATTGGCTGTAGCAAGGTATATTCAACACTCTACACAAAGGCATGAAGATGTTTTCATCCCCATGCACCCTTACGGATTTGGTCTTGGAGTTTTATCCAAAGAACTCAGTTTCTTCTTGCAGCTGCTGAGAGGGTAGGGTGCCAACAATTTGAACGTTCCAGCATGTTACTCTCCTATTTTCAGTGGAACTCTTCAGGTGATGGTGCCGTTCAGAGAGTTGTCTTTCATTTCGCTCAAGCACTACAAGAAAGAATCAGAAGAGAAACTATAGGAAAGTTGACACTGAACAAGCGTGAGAAAAACGAGGAAAAGGATACGATTGAGAAGTTAAGATCGGATACTAACATAGCTGTTGCATGCCATCAAAAAATTCCTTTCAATCAAATGATGCAGTTTTCTGGGGTGCAAGCCATAGTGGAAAATGTTGAATCAAAAACCAAAACTCATCTGATAAATCTTGATATTGGATGTGGAGTGCAATGCATGGCTTTGATGCAAGCACTGGCTGAGAGACAGGAAGAGCAAGTTGAGATTCTGAAGATAACTGCCATTGGACTTCAAGGCAAGACCGAGCCAGAAAAGACAGGGAAAAGGTTAGTGAGTTTTGCTGAATCCTTAAACTTGCCCTTTTTATATAAGGTAGTTTTTGTCACAAGCATCATAGAGATCAAGGTAGAGCAATTTGGCATTGAAGATAATGAAGCTGTAGCTGTATATTCTCCTTATATGCTGAGGACTATGGTGTCGGATTCTGATTCCTTGGAACACTTGATTCGGGTGATGAGAAAAATCAGATCAAGTATAATGATAATTCTTGAGTTGGAAGCAAAGCATAATTCACCCACCTTTGTGAATCGCTTCATTGAGGCATTGTTCTTCTATTCAGCATTTTCTGACTGCATTGAGACCTGCATGAAGCAGGATTATGAATGCAGAATGAGAATTGAGGGAATATTATCAGAAGGGATACGAAACATTGTTGCTATGGAAGATGGAGAAAGGATGGTTAGGAATGTGAAGATAGATGTTTGGAGAAGATTCTTTGCAAGGTATAGAATGGTGGAGACTAACACTTAGCGAGTCATCGTTGTACCAAGCTATCTTGGTTGCCAAAAAGTTTGCGTGTGGGAATTTTTGTACTGTGGACAGAAACAGGAAGTGTCTAATATTTGGATTGAAGGGGACCCCAATTCATTCAATCTCGGTTTGGAAGTTTCTTTGATGAGAGAAAACTATATTCAATTGTCATTTATTCCCTTGAAAATTTCCCCTTCATGGCTTGTTTGGTCCATGTATTCTGAATATCAAGGAAATTGATGTGGCTTGAGTTAGTTAGATTGAAATTTATGGTTTCATCTTAAAAAAATAATGAAAATTAGTAATTAATAATCAGATTAAAAACAATTACAGGATTTGAATGCAGTTGCAGATTTACAGTTCTTAACATGCATTGTTAGTTCCTGACAAGAGTTGTTCTTGTTGGAAGTGCACGTTCACCTCCACGTTCTTTTAATTAATTAATTTTATTATTTTTGAAAAAATTAGTTATTTTGAATCTGGTCCATTTTCCATCCACATTCATCCCATATCTTTAGACTCTATAAATAGGATGGGGTGCTCTCAGTTTTGTATCACCAAACCCACTTCTCTATTCAGAAAAAAATGCACCATCTATTCAGAGTGAGTAAGGGTCTGGAAGAACAAAACTGTCTTTCAGGTTTGTGTGTGAGCCGCTTCCCGTTCGATTTGCAATGGGGAGGTACGCTTGTAATTCCTTTTAATTTCCGCTGTTTGATCTAAATATGCTATTTAAATTTATTTGCATGTTTAGATCAGTGTATGTATATTTTTACATTTGGTATCAGAGCCTATTTGTACCTCTGTCTTGCTTATTGGGTCGTTCCTATGTGGAGTTTATTTTCTGAGTATATGGGTGTTATGTTTTAAGCCTCCTTAATTCAAAATAACATCAAAATTAGGAATGATGTGAGTTTTCTAATTTTTCTATGATTTAAAACGTATTTTTGGGTGTCTAAAATGCATATAATGTGTGGGTTTTTCGAAATTGAGGTAATAATATTTTTTTTTTTTTACCACTGCTGGAGGTTGAAGACGAAGTCTTGTGGATTTTGTTTACTGTGTTGGAATTGTTAATATACATTTTAAATTAACAATATTAAACAAAGCACGACTTGGTCTAGTGGTAGATGTGATGTGTATTACCTCATTGTTTTGGGTTCAAATCTCGTTGCTGCCTTTTGTTGTTTGTTTTCGTTTTAATTAATTAAAAGGAAGTATAAATGAAACGAAAACGCCTTATGCTGGTTTCGAACCCTCACCCTACAAGCATGAAAGGACTTCCTTTGCCGCTAAGCTACTGCAATTTAATTGTTTATTAATTGCAGTTCACGTGTATTTATAACTTCTGAAGGATAAATCATTTATGCACAAACTATTTAAAAATTGTTTGTCTCTTAAGTTATGTTGAACATGCAATATTATGTTAAATACTGGTATGCATTGGATTTAATCCTTTAAAGTTTATTACATGTTTAATGAATATACGTGCAATGTTATTTTGAATTGGTATACATGTAATTTTTTATGATTCAATATTGAGCACATTTGCATTATTAAGTATGTTTATGCAAGGATTATTTTTTAATGTTAAGTGATTAATATAATTTTATTAAATTAGAGAATAGCCACAGCATCTTTAATTGAGTAAAATTATATACTAAATTTATAATCACATTAGAAATATTAATTGTGATTAATCATATGTAATGTGATGAAATCTACCCACAGGAATTTTGTTATATTTGTATGATTAATTAGGATAAAATATTAAATTATATTTCTTAATTTACCCACAGGAATTAAGGAAAAGAACATGATTTAATAGTTTTATCATAAAGTTGCATGATGAATCTAATTGAGTAGGACTTTAGCCCACAGGCAAGTTTTGTGTCACTAGATTCATATATTGAGACATGATTTGCATTGGCAAAACATGACATTTGTTTAGTCTCAAATTTTCTTAATGAGCATGTGTGTTTGTTTGCAGTTTCACAATCTATGAATATTTCTTGTGACCTTCCCATTTTGAAAGGTGATAATTGTAAGGTTTGGAAGGAAAGAGTTCTCCTTCATTTGGACTGGATGGATATTGACTATGCTATAAGGAAGGATGAGCCACCGGCTATTACTGAAACTAGCGAACCTGATGCTGTTGATCTTTATGAAAAGTGGGAGAGATCTAATCGTCTCTCCGTTATGTTCATAAAAACCAACATATCCGCTAGTATCCGGGGTTCAGTTGACCAGTATGATAAGGTCAGAGATCTGTTGAAAGCCATTGATGAACAGTTTACAACCTCTGAGAAGTCACTTGCTAGCACACTCATTATGCAATTCTCTTCCATTAAGCTTACTGGAACGAGAGGTGTGCGTGAACATATCATGCGCTTAAGGGACATAGTGGCTCAGTTGAAAACCTTGGAAGTTACCATGTCTGAATCCTTCCTGGTACATTTCATTTTGTGCACCCTACCTCAACAGTATACACCCTTCAAAATCTCCTACAACACACATAAGGATAAATGGTCTATTAATGAATTGATGACCATGTGTGTTCAAGAAGAGGAGAGATTGATAATGGAAGAGGGTGAGAAGGTAAATTTGACTACTTCTAATTCTGGAAAGGATAGGAAGAAGTCTGTAGGCACCAATAAAGGAAAGATTCCGACTCAACCAACAATTAAAAAGGAGTCAAAGTGTTTCTTCTGTAAAAAGAAAGGACACATGAAGAAGGACTGCCCCAAATTTAAAAGTTGGTTTGAGAAGAAAGGTACACCATTTGCCTTTGTTTGTTATGAATCTAATATGATTAATGTGAATCATAATACATGGTGGATTGACTCTGGTTCTATAATCCATGTTTCTAATACCTTGCAGGGTATGGAAAGCCTAAGGAAGCCAGTGGGAAGTGAGCAGTGCATCTACTCAGGGAGTAGGATGAGCTCACATGTAGAGGCCATTGGAACGTGCGTCTTAGTCTTAAGTAGTGGCTTTAAATTACATTTGGAGAAAGTTTTTTATGTTCCTAGTTTCTGTAAAAACTTAATTTCTGTTTCTAAACTTGCACCTTTGGGATTTTATTTTAATTTTACAGACTTTGGTTTTAATTTACTAAATAAATCTGAAATTATTGGTTGTGGTCAATTGGTTGATGGTCTTTATTCGATTGAATTGCAAAATGACGCTACTTCTATGCACGTTTCTGTTGGGTTAAAACGATGTATTGTGAATGAAGAATCCTCTATGTTGTGGCACCGGAGATTAGGACATATCTCTATTGAAAGAATCAAGCGATTAGTAAATGAAGGAGTACTTAGTACTTTGGATTTCGCTGATTTTGAGACTTGTGTAGATTGCATTAAGGGTAAGCAAACTAACAAGTCTAAAAAGGGTGCAAAGAGGAGTTCTAATTTATTAGAAATCATACATACAGACATATGTTGTCCAGACATGGATGCAAATAGTCCGAAATACTTCATAACCTTTATAGATGATTATTCACGATATATGTATCTCTACTTACTTCATTCTAAGAATGAAGCTTTAGATGCCTTTAAAGTTTTTAAGGCTAAAGTTGAGAAACAATGTGGAAAACAAATTAAGATCGTGAGATCAAATAGAGGTGGGGAGTACTATGGTAGATACACAGAGGATGGACAAGCACCAGGTTCATTTGCGAAATTTCTTCAAGAACATGGGATTGTTGCCCAATACACTATGCCTGGTTCTCCGGATCAGAATGGTGTGGCAGAACGAAGAAATCGAACCTTATTAGACATGGTGAGAAGCATGAGGAGTAATGTAAAGCTTCCTCAATTTTTGTGGATTGATGCTCTTAAGACGCCTGCGTATATATTAAACCGAGTTCCAACCAAGGCTATCTCAAAGACACCTTTTGAATTATTCAAGGGTTGGAAACCAAGTTTGCGACATATACGCGTTTGGGGATGCCCGTCTGAAGTAAGAATCTATAATCCACAAGAGAAGAAACTAGACCCTAAGACTATTACTGGGTATTTCATTGGATATGCTGAAAGGTCTAAAGGGTATAGGTTCTATTGTCCATCCCACAACACTAGGATTGTGGAATCAAGGAATGCAAAGTTTCTTGAAAATGACTTGATCAGTGGGAGTGATCAATTTCAGAACATTTCTTCTGAAAGGGATCACTGTGAAGCTGAACCTTCTGGGACAAGTAATAGGTTGGTAGTCATTCCCACCCCTCAAGTTAAAATGGGTGTTAGACAACCAGTGATTGAAGTTCCACAAGCTGTTGAAAGTGATCATGTAGATCGAGTTGTTTGTGAGGAACAACATGATGATATTGAACAAACTGGTGAAGAACCAGTTGAACAAGTTCCTCAGCAAGATGACCAAACAACATTAAGAAGATCTACTAGAATAAAAAAGACAGCAATTCCTAGTGATTATGTAGTGTACCTACAAGAATCAGACTACAACATTGGAGCCGAAAATGATCCTGAGACGTTTTCACAAGCCATGAGTTCTAAGGAATCAAATTTGTGGTATAATGCTATGAGGGATGAGATGGATTCTATGGCATCTAACCAAGTTTGGGATCTCGTTGAGTTGCCTGTTGGTGTAAAAGCCATCGGATGTAGATGGGTCTTCAAAACAAAGAAAGACTCAGAAGGCAACATTGAGAGACATAAGGCAAGACTTGTTGCTAAAGGATTCACTCAAAGAGAAGGAATCGACTACAGAGAGACCTTTTCCCCTATATCTAAGAAAGACTCTCTTCGAGTAATTCTGGCATTAGTAGCTCATTTTGATCTTGAGCTGCATCAAATGGATGTGAAAACGGCGTTCCTGAATGGTGATCTAGAAGAAGAGGTTTACATGAAACAACCTGAGGGATTCTTATCTAGTGTTGGTGAGCACTTAGTCTGCAAGCTTAATAAGTCCATCTATGGATTGAAACAAGCCTCCCGCCAATGGTATTTAAAATTTCATGAGGTCATTTCTTCATTTAGCTTTGAAGAGAATGTCATGGATCACTGTATATACCAGAAGGTCAGTGGGAGTAAGATTTGTTTCCTTGTATTATACGTAGATGACATTCTGCTTGCGACTAATGATAAGGGTATGCTATATGAGGTGAAACAATTTCTCTCAAAGAACTTTGATATGAAGGATATGGGAGAGGCGTCTTATGTCATAGGCATAAAGATCCATAGAGAAAGATCTCGAGGCATTTTAGGCTTGTCTCAAGAAACCTATATCAACAAAGTTTTAGAGAGATTTAATATGAAAGATTGTTCACCAAGTGTAGCTCCCATTGTGAAGGGTGACAAACTTGCTTTGAGTCAATGCCCCAAAAATGATTTTGAGCGGGAACACATGAAAAATATTCCATATGCTTCAGCAGTCGGAAGCCTTATGTATGCTCAGGTTTGCACTAGACCTGATATTGCATTCGCTGTTGGAGTTTTGGGAAGATATCAAAGTAATCCAGGTATTGACCACTGGAAAGCTGCAAAGAAAGTGATGAGATATCTTCAAGGAACAAAAGATTACATGCTCATGTACAGACAAACTGATTGTCTGGAAGTGATTGGCTACTCCGACTCAGACTTTGCTGGTTGCGTTGATTCACGAAGATCAACATCTGGTTATATTTTTATGTTAGCCAGTGGAGCTGTATCTTGGAGAAGTGCCAAACAAACCTTGACTGCTACTTCCACTATGGAGGCTGAGTTCATTTCTTGTTTTGAGGCTACCTCGCATGGTGTATGGTTGAAGAGTTTCATATCTGGCCTTAGAGTTGTGGACTCTATTTCTAGGCCATTAAAGTTGTATTGTGACAACTTTGCTGCGGTGTTTATGGCTAAAAATAACAAAAGTGGAAGTCGAAGTAAGCACATCGACATCAAGTACTTAACCATAAGAGAACGTGTTAAAGAAAAGAAAGTGGTCATTGAACACGTCAACACTGAGTTAATGATTGCTGATCCTTTAACTAAAGGCATGCCACCAAAGAATTTTAAGGATCATGTAGTACGAATGGGACTTGGTTCCATGATGTAATTTCATTGTACGTACATTTGTTATTTTCAATGAAACTCTTATTCAGTTAGATATTTTCTCATATCGTTTTGTGCACATATTTATTTATTTCGAGAAAAATCATTCGGTTTAGATATAGAATAAACATATGGTTTATTCATTAAGTTGAGAGCTAGTGTTGAGAGACTTGATATATTGTGGTACATGGAAGATACTACTCATCATCAGAGGACCTATCGCCATGACTCATATATTATGTTTCTTGTTACGGTTGATGTTGGGTTAAATGGACCAAGTGGAAGAATGTTGGAAGTGCACGTTCACCTCCACGTTCTTTTAATTAATTAATTTTATTGTTTTTGAAAAAATTAGTTATTTTGAATCTGGTCCATTTTCCATCCACATTCATCCCATATCTTTGCAAAATATATTTGCAACCACCTTCAGTAACAAATCACGTACCCATCATCTCACGTACTGATAACTTCTTATCTCACGTCTGATAACTTCCTATCTCACGTTTTGATAACAAGTTGAGAGAGCTTTGTGATGGACAGACTCTATAAATAGGATGGGGTGCTCTCAGTTTTGTATCACCAAACCCACTTCTCTATTCAGAAAAAAATACACCATCTATTCAGAGTGAGTAAGGGTCTGGAAGAACAAAACTGTCTTTCAGGTTCGTGTGTGAGCCGCTTCCCGTTCGATTTGCAATGGCTGGAGGTACGCTTGTAATTCCTTTTAATTTCCGCTGTTTGATCTAAATATGCTATTTAAATTTATTTGCATGTTTAGATCAGTGTATGTATATTTTTACAGTTCTTTCTTTGCTTTTATAGTCTTTTGGCCTACCTTGATTTTTTTTGTTTGGTCCTTCAAAATTAGAATGGAGAAAATTCTTTTACAAAGTATGTACAGGACAATAGAGTGTGTTTGGTTTAGAAGAGAAACTAAACATGCATTTGGCAAGAAGGGAAGAAGTTACTCCCCTTCCCCAAGTTTCAAGGTTTTAGAAATTTTGAAAACCGAATCATCTCTCAAATAACCCCAAATAAATTTCCATCAATTTCAACACATAAGCAACCACACAAAAATCATAATCTAAAACTAAAAATTTTCATCAATACTCGTCAATCAACCAAAATCACCATTTCAAACTTAAAAATCTAAATTTGCTTGAGCATTCATTTTCATACATTATAGTTCATTCCGAAAGCAATCTTAGGCCAATCCAAAGCAACAAAACACAGGGACAAGTGTAACTTCCCTTACCTTGCGTGGTTTTAAGTTTGGGTTGCCTGAAGAGGATGAGAAAGAAAAAGGCTTTAGGTCCAAAGGTATGGCTTTTCCACCACTGTACTACCACACACTATATTGGATTTTCTCTAAAGCTCTAGAGTGTATGAAACTATGCAATAGAGTGTGGAACTCTACTAATCCACCTTGGGATGTCTTGGGGGAGAAGAAATGAGAGATTATGACTAAGTCCATGTTCAATTTTCTAACTTGTAAGACTTAGGAAAGTAAGGATTTTAGGGGTTTTGAGGTTTTTCCTTTCACCAACGTTCAATCTATACACATTAACTCACCTATTTTGCTCCTTAAGGCCCAACCATAAAGCCCACCAACTCATAGACTCAAAACACTTGAACAACTTATCATATTTCATTAAATACATTATTCACTATTATAATTAAATATAGTTTCTCTTGTATTTTAATCAGACACTTAGTCACATAATTAACGAAAAATACGGTGTTCCACTCAACATGGTCAAACCTCCAACATTATATTTTCATCACTCATAGATTGCACGTGTTCCTCCATTATGTTAATGAGAACTGAATTTAAAAATGATAATGGTAAATATGGAGAAGCCTTCAAAAGTGTCAAACTAATCAAGGAAGAAAAAGTGATTCCAAGTTCAACTTAAGAAAATATACCCTATAAAATTAACAAATACGGCCATTAACTAAAATTACTCTCACTTTAGTAATGTACTTCTTTAATGCCAATTTAAACAGGCTATGAAGAGCCACAAATCCAGTCAAGGGAAAAGGATTTCTTTGATTGTGAGAGGGCTAACAAATCTCCATCTTTACCAAATACTACACAAAAGATCTAATTTACAAACTAAGAGAAGTATAAAATGTAAAAAATAAAGTTATAGAGAATAAATAAAAAAAATATAAAATTAAATCTAGTATGTCAAATGATCAATTATAACATGTCATTTAAGGTGATTCATAATACACCATTTAATACATGGCTCACCTTCATCGGATCCCAAACTTAGTATGTTACTTATGATGGAGTCATGTGATACCAACTTTTTAAATATGTTTATGTGAATAATCATAATTTTAAAATTATCACCCCTCTATTTCTTTATATCTATCATCTAAACTTTAAGTACATCAACCGAAGAAATCAATAAGTTTTTTTAAAAGTAAAATTGTTAATCTTTTTCATATAATACTTCTTTGGGTTCACTTTTCCCAATACATTTGTTGCATCTTTTTTTCTTTCTACAATTAAGTCCACTCACTATTTTCTCTTTCTTCATTTCATAAAATTGACTCCTAAAAAAAATTATGCAAAGTCTTTTCTCAATGTATCTGTCAACTACGATTTTAACTCATAGGTCATTCTAGAACTTTTTGATTATTTACTACTCCATTCATCATATAATAAATGTCATGCTATTTTTTTTTACACATGTAGTAAAAAAAATAATAAATAGATGTAATTAGTAATAATTTATGAAACTAATTTTATATTTAATATTACATTGAAAAACTTTTAAAACACCTATTTAGATATTTAATTTTCTTCATATACATTTTTTTTGAGAAATTCTTCTTACATTATACTTATTATGAAAAAAGAGAATATGTATTTTATAATAAAAAATGAGAATAAATAATCAATTTTATTTTTGAGACGCTATCAATTTAGTCTCTAAAAGTAATTAAATAATAAAATGGTCCCTAAAAGTATAATTTATGTGACTTAAATATCAATATTAATATACTTTTAAGATTAACATGACAATAAATAATTAAACTTAAAGAATTAAAATAACACTATAAGAACTTTCAGGGACTTTTTTTGTAATTTTTTATTTTAAAAATTAAATTGACAATGTTTTACACTTTAAGGATGAAATTTGTCATTTATCTTAAAAAATGTGTAAAATAATTAATGGATGCAATGTATATTTGAAAAAAAAAATCTTAAAATAACAACTAAATAGAAATAATATATTATCTCGTAAAAATAAAGAAGTCAGTTACATTAGTACTTAATATGAATAAATGCAAATCTTATATTAATAATAAATCTAAGAAACTTAATGCTTATTTATGAGATCGACGCTTTCAGACCGTGTAATTAAAAAATCACAGCACGATGTACGGTTTAAATCCAACGGATACTAGTTTCTGAATTAATATTTTAACGGTAAAAATCATCCGCGGCACGATAAATGTAGTAGGACAGGGTAGGGTAAATTAATCCCATTCTGTCCTACAGCACTAAACCATTCCTTGCACCCTTCTACCTTTATGTTTATCTTTCGGTTCAAACCACAAAACGTACATTATCATTAGAGTAGAAGCAACAAATTGTTGTTTGTCACTAAAAGGAGCATTAGACGAATGAAATAAAGGCTTTCCCAAGGGCCACGTTATAAAAAGGTGTGAGGATCCGTCCAAAATAGGGGTAATTACTAATTAGCTCCCACAATAGCCCAAAATATAAAAAAAAGGAAAAAAATATATTTTTAATTTCTATATTTTTATAAAAACTTATTTTTAATCCTTAAAGTTTCATATCATTTAATATAATTCTTGTATTTTAAAAATAATAATTTATTTTTAGTTTTCTCTCGTTGAATTCTTATAGATGACATTAACTTTTATATGATGTGATAAATAAGATATATTTTTTAATTGATAAAAATGATGTGGAAAATTATTTTTAAAAAATTATTAATATATCTCTTTCAAACATATTAAATTATAACTTTCAAATGATTTTATTTTTATCTGCATTTTCATCGTCATTCCTCAACAATTGTTATATATTTATTTTTGTGTTTTCTTTTAAATTTGTTTATTTATTGAACATTATTTCCATAAATTTTTAGGTATAATTTATTTGTCATATAAAAATTGATGTTATCATATGTGGGAAAAAAACTAAAAACAAGTTTTTTTTTATATAAATTACAAGGATTAGATTGGATTATAAAAAAAAAAATAGTGGCGGTGGATAGTGCGTACAAATACTACTTATTACTTAATAGACGGCAACACCAAAAATTACGTTGCGTTTGTTTCCGCGGTAGGCCATGTAACCAAACGTGTCAAAACTCAGAAGCAGTTATTTTCTTTCTCTTCGTTCTTACACACACCACCAGAGTGAGTGAGTTATTTCTTTCTCTCACTCTTCTTCTTCCTTTGATCAACTCCCCACACAGCACGGCACAAAAACGATGGTGTCCAAACCTACCGACTCTGCTTCCAAACCTCGAGTCAGTTTCTCTCTCTCTTTCTTCAATTCAACAATAACTAAAAACAGCTCCTTGTTTAGATGCTTCAATTCCTCTTTTCCTTTTCTGATTCATCGGAATCGGTGTCGTAACTACGTTCCAGAATTTCATTATGCACACCTAGAATTTTGAATTTGATCTGATAATCACAAACGAGCATCATTTAAGAGCTCTTTGTTCCTATTTCTCCCTGTAATTGAATGCTACAGCACTTGAGTTCGCGAGTAGGGCTTTCAGATTGCGCTTAATTTTGGATTTTGGTTTCTGTTTTGTTGTTGATATTTCTGTTGAGAAACGATAATTATTAAATGGTCCTTGTGCTGCATCGCGTGAGAATTGAAATTTTACCAGTGCTGCATACAGAGGATTTTCTATTTGTGTATTTTGAACGTGGTAATAATTTGTTCTGTAATGTTGACAGAAACAACATGGAGAGCCAGCAAATGATGCAATTGGAAACTTGTCCCTCAAGATAAATCAGTTGAAAAAGCAAATCCAGGCGGAGAGAATATTGTACATTAAAGTAAGATTGCTATCGGGTTAATGTAGAGATTTTAATAAAGTTCTTATTTGACCTTTTCCATGGAGAGGTAATTTTTCTAATTTTGTTTGGTTATATTGGTGGCAAACCTTTGTATGAGCTTCCAGCAATTTTTTTTGCGTTTTTCTGGTTACAACATTTTGCTATTATTGCTAATTTGAACTTGAATTCAAATAATTAAAAATTTCAATGTTGAGATGGCTTCTTTTTGTATTCCTTGAAAATTTCAACCTTAGTTATATTTCTGCAGGAAAAAATTCAGAGCAATGAGAAGAAGCTACAATTTCATATGTCAGGAGTCCTGTCAGAAATATCAACAAGGGGATCTTCACCGCCAGAGGAAAATAGGAAAACTCCAATTCTTTCTTCAAGAATTGACCATCCTTTATGTAAATTCAGTGGTTTCTCTCCAGTCTCAGGAGACAAAGACCACAGCAATCAAGATGCATTATCTGCTACAAGTATCAAAATTCCATATATTGAAACATTACCGCCATATACCTCTTGGATATTTCTAGACAGGTGTTTTAACTTACAAAGATTTAACTTTTTGTCCTGATCTGCCTGTTGTGTAATTTTTTTTTTCCAAATTGAAACTGCCTGCTTCTTTCCATTTTAAAATAGAAACTATATTTCGGAACTTATTGATCAGTTAGTATGCAGACTGTATTATGCATTTTTGCTATTTTAAAATCTTTCACATACATCAGAAATCAGAGGATGGCAGAAGATCAGTCAGTGGTTGGAAGAAGACGTATATACTATGATCAACATGGAAGTGAAGCACTGATATGTAGTGACAGTGAGGAGGAGTTAACAGGACCCGAGGAAGAAAAACATGAATTTTCTGAGGCTGAAGACCGTGTTATATGGTAAGTTAAAATGAATAAGATAGAGATGTTATAAGAAGGTCCATATATTTGTGAATATTCAATGAAACAAGAAGAATTTTGATTGTAACATGTCTCATTAGCTATATGAATAAAATTTAATTAACAAGTAATGTTGATGCTTTGTTGGAGCTCAAATGGTTGTTTTAAATGTTCAGGAAAGAATACTTTAATTGTGATCCCGAAAGAATTTTAATACCACTTTTAAACTCATAGCCTATAATTTCCATATTTATTCAAATGCTCAAAGTTTTTCCTTTCTAGAATTGTTGTCTTGATTATTGAATTTACTAGGATGGCATTTGAGGAATATGGGTTAAACGACGAGGTACTGAATATTGTTAGCGAATTTGTTGGGGGCACCAGTTTAGAAATTCAGGTAATCTTGAATAACCTGTGGGCACAAGTATATGCTTCGTGACTGTTAATCTTAATTATAGAGGAAAAAAAATTATTGGACTGAGTGGATAGTGAGAAGCCAATTTTATTTCTGGGAGTTTTTTTGTTTTTGGAAATATGTAGGAGAGGTACAAAACTATCAAGGAAAAGAACATTGGCAGGTTGGACCAGCCTTCTGAAAACTCAGGAGAATATGAATCTATTATTGGCATATGTCCAGAGAAAAGCCTGAGTGCCGCATTAGATTCATTTGATAATCTTTTTTGTCGCCGTTGCCTGGTACGTACTAAAGCATAATCTTTTCAGCATTCTTACCATTGTCATAGTAAGTGCATCTATACCTTTCTACTTTCATACAGCAGATTTTTGACTGTCGTCTGCATGGCTGTTCTCAACCTTTAATATATCCTGTAAGTAACAATGCTCTATGCTATTTTCTACTTAAGCTATAGTTACTTCATCCATAAAGCTAATTTGATGGTTTACTTCAGAGTGAAAAGCAGACAGTTTGGTCTGATCCTGAAGGTGACAGGAAACCATGCAGTGATCAGTGTTACCTTCAGGTATTCTTCTTTCTCTGAGATTTAAGTATTTGTTAAATTTTCTGGTAAACAGAACTTATACTTGTTTTCAGTTCTCAAAGAGATGAAATTAATCAATCTTTTTCCTCGGTTGGTATTCTGTTTAGCATGTTTTTATTGACTGTCGAATCATTATACAATAAATATGGTTGCATTTCTATGTTCTGTTGATTTATATTGGATTTTGGAAGTAATTCCAGTCAAAAAAATTGTATGAGGCATATATCTTTAACAAAAAAAAAAAAACAATGCAATCTCACACAAACATGAGCCAGGGAAGTCATAAATGTAGAATTAATTCAAAGTATTTGGATTTCCAATTGAAAACTTCTTTTGTGCCAATTTCAATTTGATTGCAGCCATGGCCACCACACACCTCCTTATTTATTTATTCTTTATTTTTATTATATACCTATATTAAAAAAGGAAAATCTTAATGCCAGTTCTACTCTGGGTTATCAATTTGGAGCGCAAGAATTAGCAAGCACAGTCACGACAATACACAAAATATACTGGAAATTTAATATTGCAACAGCATGCCATATATTATATATGAATAAGGTAATTCAATCATTTTAAAATTTATATCCAGTACACACAAACGTTAAAACATGATTCAACCATAATACCCAGAACACTGTTAATCTCAAATTCTTTATATGAAGAACACAAAAACACATCTTTCAAGAATTATACCAAGGAGGTTTTCAAATTACATTTTACTCACCTCTTAAAGGAAAGTAATTCACACTTTTCCTTTAATTTTCCTCTTCTCTATTGACTGCGTCAACATGATTCTCGTTGTTTCTTCCTTCTCCTCAATCCTAAGTAGTCTACTAATTTCCTATTTACTAAGAGAGAGACTGTCTATGGAATTCTAGGAAAAGGAATCTGCCTATCCTTATATAAATGCAGTTGTACATAATTTAAGATTGGATTGCATAAGGTTTGTTTCAATTAAATAGTTATATTTTAATTCAATTGTTTCAATTAAATAGTTATATTTTAATTCAATTGTTTCAATTAAATTTAATATATATATCATAATACAAATATTTATAAATAAATAATCCCAGCTAAATAGTTATATTTTAATTCATTTGTTTCAATTAAATTCAATATAGATCATAATACAAATATTCCAAATAATATATATTGTCATAACCATTTTAATTCAAATAAATTATTATACTAATAATTTTTTACACTAAACCCCATAACTTAATATTTTAAATAACAATAATTATGTTAAAATTTTAGTATGTTATTGTGAATGATTTTATGTGTGTGTCAGTATATCTAAGTGTGCCAGCTTTTGCACCCAGCTACAATGTAAACTCATCAGTATATTTTGCATTTGATTGCCATTTCAATTGCCATTAGTATATGGTGAATGATTCTATGTGTGTGTCTGTGTATCTATGTGTGACAGCTTTTGCACCCAGTTACAATGACAACTCATCAGTGTTTTTTGTATTTGATTGCCATTTCAATTGCCAGCAGTTAAAGGTAGTAAAAAATGTGACAGAAGATTCAACTTCTGGGTCTGATCAGAATAAGAGAACTACAATTACAGAAGAGGCAGATGTGAAATTGGCTCCCTCCATTATAGAGGAACCTAGTAATCAGAGTATAGCACCTTTTCCAACAGAAGTTGATTGTCTTGGATCTCTTAATTTAAATGTTCCTATCTCAGTGAGTGTGGAAAAATGGAAAGTCCCAAATCAGTCAGACACAGCACTCCGTGACTCATCACTCCCTCCTGATGATTCTCAGCATTCTTATAAAAAGCTGAAGACAATATCTGATGATGTAGTTACTGCAAATAGTGATTCTAGCAAGAACATAAATTTTGGTGCATGTGATGAAAGTATACATACAATTACTAGTGGACTTTTGGACAAATCTGTTAAAGATAATTCAAATAAATTAATAGATTCTTCTAGCACTTGCTGTAGTGATGAGCAGGACAAAAGTATTGGGGATGGACCAAAAGATCCTACAAATAAGACAGAATTTAAGAAGTTGTCCAATTCAATGGAAGGGAAAGTTGATGGGATGCTAAGGGTTTCAGATTGGAAACCTCTGGAAAAAGAATTATACTTAAAGGGAGTAGAAATGTTTGGCAGAAACAGGTATGGAGCTTTCTGTGTTTCACCTCCTATTATTATGTTGAGAAGTACAAGGATGGCACCAATTTAGTTGTGTTTCACCTCACAAACTATCCATTAAGCTTTCTCATGTCTATTATATATGCCTGTGTTGCCTGTTTGTACACTGTTTGTTAGAATTTTATTTTATTTTACTTATTATTATTATTTTTTTATTATTTCCATTGTAATGGAAGTGGCACTTTTCATTTTTTCCATAAATCCTACAAACTCAACCTCTTGTTTTAGCTTCAATTTCAATGAATCTTCTGGAAGACATGAGTAATTATGGAAAACAAAGGCACTAACTTGGAAGGAGTTTGTAAATTTTGATTTTACTTTCCATGTGTTATCTACTGAGTAAATTGTCTGCCTTTTGTTTCTTGAAAGTAATGAATTGTCTTGTATGTTCTGTAAGAAATTATTTTTGCACTTGACTTCCCCCCTCCAAATAAAAGGGAATAATAAAGATGGGTAAAAATGAAGACTTCATCTAAATGAAACTAATGCATAGTGCATGTCATAAATATCTACTTCATGTAGAGGTCTAATTTTATTTTGTGCTCATGTCAAGTGCAACTCGTACTCTGCAGTTGCCTCATAGCAAGGAACTTACTTTCTGGCCTGAAGACTTGTATGGAAATATCTAGTTACATGCATTCTGGAGGAGTGTCAATGCCCCATGGATCTATTGTTGCTCCTAGTTCAATCATGGAAGACAAGGGAAAATTTGATGCAGAGTGCACAGTGAGAATTACAAGCTCTTCTGTTTCCATCTTCTTTATCCTACATTCTTGTGTCTTGACCATCTTTTTGTTATTTTCTTTTTGGAGGTGAGGGGAGGATTGGTAAAGCTAAAATAAAGTTTTCCATATGTAATATACCAGATGGCTCCAACTGTTTTGATAAGTTGTGATTTTGTATTATACCAATAGGTTATGACCAATTTTTTAAAAAAAAAATTATATAACCAGCATCATTATATTCTGAAGAATTGGTATTTCTATAGTCTAGTTGGGCATCAAACTTAAAAAATATTATCTTTGATTGTAGGAATTTTTCTAGCTTTTTTTTTTGGCTTCCTAATAAATAGGATGTTTCTAGGTTGAACATGTAAAGAGAAAGATTAAGTTACTTGTGCGTTGATAAATGTTATTTTCTTCTTTCTTACCTCTGTCATGGTACTCTGTTTTGTATGATGAGTTCTTCATTTTTTTTTTTTACAAGAAAACATCAGTTTGAATTTTAACCTAGTTGCACTCAAATTTATTATGCAAATCTTTGTTCCGACAACTTCTAACAACCTTTATGAGTACCCCCTACTTTAGATGCCAAAAAAAATCGTTTCCATCTGGGTTTTTATGTTAGGACCAGGAGATGCCATCTAGGTCACGGTTGCTGAGGAAAAGGGGTAAAACAAGGAAATTTAAATATTCTTGGAAATCTGCTGGCCACCCATCAATATGGAAAAGAATTGCTGATGGGAAAAACCAATCTTGCAAGCAGTATACACCATGTGGATGTCAGTCAATGTGTGGAAAGGAATGTACTTGTGTTAATGGTGGAACTTGCTGTGAGAAATATTGCGGGTATGTCACTTTTCATTTAATTATGTAGCTTTTCTATTAATATAATGGAAGATAAAATTGCAGGATATCTTATATTTCTCATGGTCATGTGTAATTGTGTTGGACTGTTTGAATTATTCTGTTAGCAATCACGGGGCTATGGTCATAACATAATGAGGGTAATCTAGATTGATGGTCAAATATGGTTTCCCTTGGTTAGCAAGCTTTTGAACACAAAACAAGAGCCGAGGAGCTAGAGATGTAAAACTGTCAATATAAAGCTATTTCTTCAAAACTCTTATTTTCCACTGTTTTGCTAGGTTCCTATAAAATGTATTTTCAACTTAATTTGTGAACTATCAGACTTGACAAATGTAATAAATTGGCTCTTCTACCTTCAGTTGTTCTAAAAGCTGCAAAAATCGGTTTAGAGGATGCCATTGTGCCAAGAGTCAGTGTAGAAGTCGACAATGCCCATGCTTTGCTGCAGGACGGGAATGTGACCCAGATGTCTGTCGGAATTGCTGGGTTAGGTAATATGCCAAATATTTTTACTGTGAACTTTTTTTTTTTTTATCAACAAAATAATGTATTATATATATAAGATTAAACAGTACCAGAGGTACTGATACAAAAGAGGGATATACAGTCCTTATATCTAGACACCAGCACTGAATGGTATTCTAGATACTAGGAGAACATCTAGTTGTTCTATTTGTATCACCCATTACATATACAAAAGCCTTGTCTAATGTTGCTTGACCATTGATTTAGATGAATTGAGAAGTCTTTCTCAAAATGTCTAAGCCAAGTCCAGGTCAAGAAAATAGCTTCATCAAACAATCTATTAATATCAAATTCTGCATTTGAAAACAACATTCTGTTTCTAAACTTCCAAATAGCCCATGTTACCGCTAGCCACCAATATCTCCACCTCTTTCCCCTTACTCCTTTTATCTGAATAGAGATATGCTGAAGGAAATGCTGTACAGGTCTGAGAGGAAAGGCGCTTTTAATATTCAGCCAAGATATCGATTCCCACCAGATTGGTTGGATCTTTACTGTGAACTTGATTTTATGACTCCTATGCTTTTGAATCAACATGTCTCGATTCTATTGCTTCACCTGATCAAGAAGGTCATTATTCACAAAACCACAAGTAATATTTTGTACCCCAATGATCCAGTATTTCAGTAGTACTATGCAAACCTTTGTAAATTTTTCGGTCATATATTTCGACTGACTTGAGAAAATGTGACCTTCCGCTACTTCCATCTTCTCTGATGTCTGAACCTAGAACTGGGAAGATGCAATTTGTCTTTTACATCAACGAATTAATATAGTTGTGCTGAAATATTCATTTTATGTTTTGTTAGAATATCCTGTAATATCAATATTATATTTTAGAGTGTCTTAATAATTTCTATTTCATTATTTAATTAGGATTATTAGCAAAAATAAGAGTGAGTACTCTAGGTGTTATCATCACATTACATCTTACTATAATACAATCACATTAGGCAACTAAATATCATTCAAAGTTTCTTTTTCTCTCTATTTCCTCCCTCAATACCTAATAAATGTAATAAAACCAAAAGATTCCTTTAAACTGTCCTTGAAACTGTCCTAAATTCCTTCATGTTTTTATTTTTTATTGAGCTATATTGATTGTAATCATTGACTTCTTAGAACTTTATGTAGAATTGATCCTTTTTTAACATGTAAAGCACCTCTTGTACGAAAACAATTGAGTAAATCCTGAACAGAAAATTTTGCTATTAAATTTTCATCCCAGAATTTCACGTCCTCCACAGCCCACACCCCA
The DNA here is from genome assembly GCF_004193775.1 of Glycine soja. NCBI lineage: Eukaryota > Viridiplantae > Streptophyta > Magnoliopsida > Fabales > Fabaceae > Glycine > Glycine soja. The sequence goes on from NC_041011.1 coordinate 1,198,884, forward strand.
CCCCCTCCAAAAAAAAGTGGAGAAACTTTAGAAACCATGAATTGATAATTCTCTACTTCACCTGTATCTTCTAGTTTGGCAACACTGTAATTCCCTTTAATGCTGTATCAGTTAAAATCTTCTCAACTGTTTCCTTTTTATATGTTATTTGGACTCTGGAGTGCTCCTCCACATCAAATCATTGTGAATGCTTTTATAAATTATGTTCTTGTGTTCTTTATACAGTTGTGGGGATGGTTCATTAGGGGAGCCACCTCGACGTGGAGAAGGGCAATGTGGAAATATGAGGCTTCTATTAAGACAACAACAGAGGGTTAGTAATTCTGAGCTTAGGTGTTTAAAATTATCTGCATTTCACTCACGTGAATCATAATCATGGATACATATAACATGCATTTGGATCTCACATTGTTTTTTATTTTTGTCTGTCAGATTCTCTTGTCAAAGTCTGATGTTGCAGGATGGGGAGCCTTCTTGAAGGTTATAAATAAGATTAATAGATTTGTTTTGTTTTAAAAATTCGAACAACATTAGCTTCTTCTCCTCACTAATTGATGATGATATTTCAGAACCCAGTAAACAAAAATGATTACTTAGGAGAGTACACAGGAGAACTGATCTCCCACCGAGAAGCAGATAAACGTGGGAAAATATATGATCGTGCCAACTCGTCTTTCCTTTTTGACTTGAATGATCAGGCAAGTGTCTCACATCATCTACATTTTCTCCTATCTTGTGCTGCTTTAGCTCTTTTCTCATTGATTTGAGAGTTTCCTTCTAATTTATAAGAGGTCGAGTCATATATTATTTTTATTATATTTTTTAGCTTTTTGGCAACTAAGTATTTTCGTCTCATTTCTTTCATTGCAAGCTATAACAATTTGGGATTGCAAAGTGATTATTTTAGACCTTAAAGCTGCTATATTTTTTTAACAGTATGTTCTTGATGCTTATCGCAAAGGAGACAAGTTAAAATTTGCAAACCACTCGTCAAACCCCAATTGCTATGCAAAGGTGAGTCCAAAACTCAAGTTTTGGGGAGCTTTGAAGTTATAACCTTTTGGCTCAGTTTCTTGAACTTGATCTTTGAACCGTTACAATTATTGGCCTCTTGTACTTGTGACATAGGTGATGCTGGTTGCTGGAGATCACCGAGTAGGCATATTTGCCAAGGAACACATCGATGCTAGTGAGGAGCTCTTCTATGATTACCGTTATGGTCCAGATCAAGCACCACCATGGGCACGTAAACCTGAGGGTTCCAAGAGAGACGAATCAACAGCTTCTCAAGGCAGAGCTAAGAAACACCAGTCTCATTGATGAGCCTGGACCCAAGTCTAGCACATACAGATTTTTGCTTCTACTACTATACTCTATACAAACAAATTTGTGACATCCCATGGGTCAACTGTCACAGAAGGAGATAATAAGTGGTTTGCTGATGCTAATTTGCCATTAAATTATTGGATATGACACAGCTAAAGCAATAAAATGGGCAAGAGATGAAGGCATGAAGCAAATTAATGTTGGCGGCAAGTCGGCAACAAGCTAGTAGAAACTAACCTAGCATGGCATTTCGGCGAACTTGTTCTATTCAAACTTGGTTTTGCTCTTCATTATGTTATGTGATTGTGAGCCATCCAAGGTATTATTAAATATAATAAAATGCTGAGATTTGTGAAATGAAAAACAGATTTAAGATTTTAAGCTGTGTTAGATGTGGAATATACTGTAGCCATCTGATTGAAGGTTATCGTCGTTGACGTTTATCAATCTTAGATGACAACCAATTCAGGGACATTTTATGTTCATTAATATTTATCTATTCAATTTATTAAATAAATAAGTTTATAAATTTTTTATAATTTAAGATTTAAAAGTTTATTAATGAACTTCATTTTAAGGTTTACTCTTTAAATATAAAAAAAATATTACTTATAAGTATGTATTTTAAGTATTTATTTTATTTAAGATTTAGGATATATAATTATTCAAATTATTGCACCTCCAACTTTTTAATTAATTCATACTTTTTAAAGAAGTTAGTAAATTTAGTTAGTAGCATTACATAAGGAAGCAAATAGTAACTTTATTATGTTAGTATGTAAATCAACTTAGTTTGAAAACTTATAAATAAGTCGTTGTAGTATAGTGGTAAGTATTCCCGCCTGTCACGCGGGTGACCCGGGTTCGATCCCCGGCAACGGCGTGTTATTTCTTTTTTTATTTAGGAGCAAAAGTAGTAAAACATAGCCACATAATTTTTTTATTTCAAGGTAATGGATCTCTAGTTATCCAGTATATTATTATGCAACTTTCAAAGAACCTTAAGTATAAGTTGCAGGACTAACGTTATATTATTATTATAGTATAAAATATTTACCATTTTTACCCGTCATTGATATATGTAAACAAAATTGGTTGATTATCATTAATGATTTTAAACTCAAGACTTTTTGCTTAAGAAATTGAGAATAATTTTATTCAAAATTAATTACTTATAGTAACAACATGACAATTCATGTATTTAATCTTTATGCTACACTTAAAAAAAAGTATATTTAAATTAATTAACTTTTTAAAAAGAAATGATTTGAATTAACGGTCTCTTTGAAACACATTTAAAACACATTGATTATAAAATTTCTAAATGAATACAACTTAAATTAAACATGTGAGATCGGATTAAGTTGGAATAACTTTACATCAATTGATCTAGATATTCAATAGTATTTTTTTTCTTTTAAAGAAAATATTTATATATTAAAATAAAATAAAATAGTAAATTTGATCCCTAAAAATGTATTACATTTCATGTTATTCCCTTAATGTAAATAAACTAAAAAAAAGTCTCTTAAAACAGCTTCCGTCTTTCATATTCATCTTTATATATTTGAAATAAGTTCTCACATGTTATCATTAAAATGCAATTTAGTCCTTACATTAAACTGCATTTTAATGATAACTTTTAGGGACCTATCTAAATCGAAAGAGGAATATGAATGATGGAAGTTATTTTCCGTGATTTTTTTAGTTTATTAACATTCAGGGGCTAACTTGAAATTATCATTTACTATTCGTGGCCAAATTAACTATTCTACCATCAAATAAAAAGTTTACAATTTAAAATAAGCTTGTAATATATGTGATGTGCTTCTCATGCCTAGTATCAGCAGATTCAGTTCCATATGCGATCGCCAAGAAACAGAAATAAGAAAGATTTGGATGCACCCAAGAGCTAAGACAACAGGGTAATTTACTTACTCGAGCCTCTTATGTTTTGGTTGAGATTCATCGAGGACAAGTAATGCAACAAAACCAAACATAAATAAGCGAAGGTACACCAAATTTCAACAAAACGTCCTGTAAATGTATGATCCACACATGCCCAATTCCCTACTGTTTACATTTCTAGAAAAAGTATGAGTTAAAAAACTGCTTCAACAATTGCATGCTTCTTTTTGGGGTATCCAATTCCAACCATATGGTTCAAATACACCTTCCCTTCCTTCACAGTTGCTGCTGAGGCCAAGCGATGCTTTGGCCCTGAGAATGTTCCCACAACAGAAGCTGTGTTCCACCCATCAGAGCTCTCCACTAATCTCCCAGAAGGATTCCCAGCAACTACAAGCTTAGTAGGAGACAGTAGTTCCAAACCATCTCCAAAAGATAGAGTCCCTCCCTTTACCTTTATTATCTTCACTTCCTCTCCTTTTGTTAAATCAATCTTGAACAAGTTGCCGCTGAAAGTGTGAATCACAATCAAGAACCCATCTGGGTGGTAAACTATCCCATTTAGCCCAACCAAGTTCTTATACCACTCTTTTGCACTAAACAACGGGTTTCTAATGATTGATATAAGCTTCCCTTCCACCCCAACTTTCCAGATTTTGTTGCCTTTTATATCTGTGACATAGGCATTGCCTTCTGCGTCCACTGCAACATCATCCGCGAAAGATTTCTCATCACCTGCATCCAATTGAAAATTGATATTGTCACAAATCACAATAATGTCACCAAGACCCACCAGTTGTATATCTAAGCTGACACAATTTGAAGCTATACCCCATGTTAAGAGCCAACAAGATAATAGGACACATGCAATTAATGGGAGGTACTGGCGTAGGTAGACCACTTCCCTTTGGTTTATTATTATTGCCATGCATAGCTCACAACCATCCATATGTTTTTTTTTTTTCTTTCTTACTTTATTCTTGCACACATGAATAACACGTGCATGTGCAGACAAGTTTTGTGGCGTTGATTTGAATGTTGATATGAATATCAGGCAGTTAACTAAACGAACAAACCAACTTGGAGGTTAGATCAAATGTTGAAAGATTTGGGTAAAACAACTCTTTTTTTTACTATCATAAGTCCATAATTATCTCCGTCTTACCGTCCATTTAGAGTAATGATATACAACACTTCATTAATACTCATTATTATTTCTTTTTAACACCCAATTCTATTATATCAGCTATTACACACTTATACTTAAGTTTCTTTCTTTTTCTCACTTTAGGTGTCATGTAACATACAATTCTCCATATATTATTTTCCTATCATTTAACTGTCGTATACCTACCAACAGGTCCCATCCAACAAAGAGTGAGGTCTAAAGAAAAAATTGAAAGAAACCTTCTGTATTTTAAAGAAAATAATGATATGGGTCCTTCTAGGCTTTTAGCTAACATGTGAGATTTTTTTTTGCTTTAAAAAATTAATAAAAAATATTTTTTTATGAACTTAAAACTTCAGTTTTAGTTGTTTTATCCATGAGCCAATCATGCTTACCCAGTACCAACTATACGACACGTTATTTTCCAAGGGGATTCCCAATCACTTTGTTTAGATATGCTCATACACAGATTTTTAACAGCTTTATGATAAAAAAGTTCCATACTCTGTCAATAGAATTCTCTTTTTTCTCTTATACAATAGTAGAAGAGTAAAACTTTTACCTTTTATGTAGGTTCAAGAACAAGTTAAAAAATAGTTTCCTGATATTAAAATATTTGGAGAAAACAAACATCAAAATTCAAAAGGTTAGCATTTGTTTCAACCATCCACATCTAGATAGAGGATTCCCTGCAGTTCAAAATTAAATGCACGGTATGCACACATAATATTATTCACATGAAGAATTAACTGTTAAAGATGTTGATAGTACATGTTGCGTGTCTAACTTTGAAAATCTTTTTTATATATACATAAACTTTGAAAATCTTCATGTGCGTGAAGTGCAGATATATATATGATTGAATAAAAAAATGTAAATAAAGACGTATTAACACGAATTCTCGTGGAATTGGCACCTTGCAAACGAGCATCTCACATCGTTCAGTTTAATACTAATCATGCAACAATCCAAACCATACATTTTATTAAATTCCAAATGACATTAAAAAATAGTATTAAGCACAAACTACTTGGAAAGCGCGTGTTTTGTACTTTTTTTTAATAGAAAAACAATTGCCTTTTCTATTTAACTAAAAAAATTAAAAAAATATATATTTTGTTTTAAGAAAATAGTCCAAACATGCATTTATTTATTTGATCCAATAAAACTACTCATTTAAACATAATATCTGTCGAAAATTTAAAGAGTTAGTTAAGAGACAATAGTATATAGACTAACGGTGTCAACGATTATTAACACTATCATTTAATCAAATCCATCCAATATGTTCAGTAAATTTGATAGACTTTTATAATAACTATCGGACATGAAAAGTACTTTATATGAAATAAATAAAAAAACTATGAAAATATTTAGTTTAAAGTGAAGAGATATCTCCTCAAGAAAAGAAAAAAGTGAAGAGATAGAAGCTTACTTGGAGAGCTAAGTTGGGTTAAAAAGAGGCGATTCCAGGTGGAGAGATCGTATGCTGCAAGCGCACCGTATCGATTACCGATGACGTCAGCGTTAACAACGAGGACTCGATTTCTGGGTGGGTCAATGGCGATGCCCAATGACGCATTTCCGGCCAAGTGTGCATCTTTGACCACCGTGGCTTCCTCCAACGGCGGCGATGACGAGGACGACTCGGAATCCTTCTCCGGCAGCTTAACCTGACCAAGACCACCTTCGAAGAACGAAACAATGAAGCGGCGATGATGAGAATCCCACTTGGCGCATTCTCGGAACCAGCCGGAACTGTGGTAGTGGTAGACGTGGGTGGCGGGTTGGGCTCGCTCCAAAGTGACGATGATTCCGATGGGTATGGCAGAGAGGAGTAGGAGGAGGGTGAGGAATCTTGGAGAACAGAGAGCCATGTGAGAGAGAGAGAAAAAGAGTTTTGGTGTTGGTTGTTGGAGTGGTATTGTAGTGTATTTGTGAAAAGGAACTTGCATTGAGAATGGCGTTGAAATTTGAACAGGATCGAGCACAAGACAACAACAAAACCGAGCCAAAGTGCAACTACAAAAGTTTGATAACAATTAGGTACGGGTTCGTGAAAAATAAAAATGCAATATTTACTACTATTCACTCAACAAATATACTAAGCATAAAAAAAAACTGAACAAATATACTAATTACTTCTACTATGCCTGCATGGTACGAGATTTCTCTTCCAAAACAAGGAGGGGACGTTATCCAATTTATACCACTTTCATTATTTTCAATATTAAATAATTAATATAATATATAATATTCGTTTTCATACACTGTATATGTAAAGATATTTACACTATTAATTAATTTTTAATTTAGTTAATACAAAAGTCAATAATTTTATAACATATAGTAATTTATGATTCTATTATAATGTAAAAAAATGCATTGTGAGTGTATTTAAACTAAATTCATATAAAATTATATACAATTCATTTTCTTTTTATTTTTTTTATCTTATATTATGGAACCACAAAACATTTTAAAATCTATACAAATAAGGAAAAAAATGAAAAACTTTGGAATTTGAATTGAATAAAAAGTGAAAAAAAAATGTTTTTGAAAGTTAATCTTCTTTTTCTACTTTTTCTCTAATAGGAAAAAGCATCATTATTCATATTTTTTATTCTTCTCTATTTTCTTTCCTCACAACCACCAAATGCTATAAGTTTAGGATTCACTTAACATTTTAAATTTATGAATATCAAATTTACTTTAAAACTATTGTTATTACATTCAAAAGTATGTTTTTTTCCTTTTGAGAAAATCCAAACACTACCTAATTTTACTACCCTAAGAAAATTCATCTCATCAAAATTACCAATTATTTGGTCAAATTTTTGTTATCAATTACTAGCAAAAACACATGTGTGTGTTCGCATTTTTATTTCGCTATTACATTTTTTGCATTAAAATTATTTTTTAATTTATCGTACTATGTATTGGTGTGTATTGAAATAAATATAAATAAATTAAATTATATACAAAGGGGAAAAAGTTAGGAAATATTGCATTCATAAAAGTCAAAGGAAAAATATTATTTATGTACAATACTATCATAATTGATAATCATAGATCTTCCTTAATTGGCAAACCAAACCATACATGCATTTTAAGACCATCTTTAGCTTTCGTGCAATTTATGAAAACAAATGTTAATTTTATCATTATTTTTAGCTAACTGGTAAGAAAACATATTAATGAACTAATAATATTAAATTTAAATAATTATTAACCTTTGAAGAATTTTTCTTAATTCTTTGTAAAACACATCATCCATAGTTTCTTATCTTTTGAAAAACTACAAAATAGGTTATACAATGTCATGTATATGTTGGGTAATGGTTTTTCATGTAATTTAAAAGTAGTTAATTAAAGAACTAATTACAACCTTAAGAATCAAGACATTTTATTTTGCATGTAAGTTATTAATATGACATGTATCACTTGATATTGCTTTTTCAAGTCTCCTAATAGAGAACAAATCCTCAAGTTAGAATTGATTAAAACTGAGAAAATTTTAAATTAAATATATGCATGTATTGAATTAGAGTACATAAATATTTTAAAATAACCTCACTATATACCTTTCTATTATTTGAGACAATAATTCTCTTTTTACCATATTTTAAAGTTGAGTTTTATTTGTTATTACCATAGAACCTCACCCAATATAATAAATTTTTGGACAGTAAACTTGTGTTAAAGAAAAATTAAAAAATACAGTTGATTGATTGAAAATGACATAATATAAAGATTGTTAGTAACAAATTTGATATGACTTTGTTGTCAATAGGGCAAATTGTTCCCAGTCAATACTCGTCCCTTCAAGTATTCCATAGCTGTTGATATTTTCCCTCCTAAAAAAACCCCAAAGAAATAAGCATTTATTATACCACTTACATATTTGTTAAACTGCATGCCCAAATGCTTTGTTTTCAACTCCTAGTGTAATTGAAAGATATCCTTAAATCTTAATTACCTTTTAAACCAACAAAAATATATATAATTAATGCAATTTTGTTTTTGTCTATTAAAATGCTTCCTGATTTATATTCCAATGATAAAATAGCATAAGTATATCAATTAATATTATTATGGAAAGAGGCAATACCTAAGTTTGAGATAAAAAATTAAAAAAAGATAACTTTTTTTTTGTGAAGTTTTCATCCTCTTCTTCAAGCTTATCTTCTTTAATAAAGACTTTTGTGGGAGAAATTGTTTCCTAAAAAGACAAAGGGAAGTTTGGTACTCTTTATTATCTTATGTTTAATTCTAGGCAAGAAAGCTTTTCTTCCAACATGGTGACCACTTAGGATTTCACATCCAAACATGTTCTTAAAAAAATCCATGACATAGTAGTCTTCTCCCATTGCACACACAGAATTTAGGGTCTATGTAGTTTGTTATGTAAGTATTTTATAAATTTTACGACTTTTAAAATTGGTTTGAAAATTCCGAGTATTTTCATAAACATTGATGCATTTAATTTTCTATTCTTTTATATTTTTAATCAGTTTTAGTTTTAAAATTAAAAAATGTATATGTAAAATCAAAATGAGTTTTAAAAAAAGAAAAAGATATTGTATTTAAAAAAATAAATTTATTTTGTAAAAAAATTAAAATTATTTTTTGCTTAAAAAATTAATTTTCACTTAAAAGGGTAAAAATTATATATATATATATATATATATATATATATATATGTATATTTATAAAATGATTTTTAAAATCTGGATAATTTTAAATTATTTTTTTTTCTAATTTTAATTTTATACGGAGTATATTTTTCCTTTCATTTTTTTAAAAATATTTTTCTCGAAATTCTGATGTTTGTGATACATTTGTAGTTATTTTAAAAAATAGATTTTGTATCAATAAATTTTTTAAAATGAGCGATTATTTGAATTCTCGAAATTCTGATGGACGGTTATTTGGCAAGGCTGAACAAACATATTTCAAAAAAAAATTAAATCGGTTTCAATTTTTTTTTATCATAAATCGGTTTTAATTTTAAAATTAATAACAATTTTACATATAAAACCAAAATGAGTGAGTTTATTCAGTACGTGCATGTTGATTTATCATGTATCAGTGAGTTGTTTAGGTTTGGTAAAAAATAAGGGTATATCCAAATTGTTTTATTATTTATGTTTTAAAAAAAGAAACCTATGAAATTATAAATAACTATTGTCTTATTCCTCCGTTTTAGTTATGTTATGACTTTTTAATTTAGTCACGCTAAATTCAATTATAAAACTTATAATCAATTTTAAATTCAATACTAATTATAAGAGTTATTCTATTACCGAATTGAGCGAGAGAGAGAGAAAAAATACATAGAAGAGATTTAGGAATTGGAAGTTACTATAAGAAAGATCAATTTTATGGGAGATTTAGATGAGTAGAGGGGATGAGACACAAAAATATACGTGATTCAATCACACTGTATTGTGTTCAGATAATTCTTTTCAAGTCACTTTTTGAACAGAAAAAATTACGTGGTCAGATATTCTCTGATGCAGAGTAAGCAAATTACGTGAGTAAGCAAATTGTTGTGCGGTTTTCTGAGAGCCCAAACGCAATTCGTGTTGGGCCTGAAGGGCCCACGAAGTGCTGTGTGTGGCCTTTGGTAGATACTAATGGATACCCTCAGCGATGAATGCTTTTTCGCGTACTCCTTCGACGATCGTCTTCGCCAATCGCCTGCGTCTCTCTCTGGTGAGTTCTCTCATTTCTCTGTTCTTATTATAGATCTTCAAACCCTAGCACTACACATTTTGATTCTTCTTCTTTTTAACGGTAATAATTTACCCCACTCACTCTGATGAGCTCCGAGAAAATGCTTGTACGTTCTGTTGACTTTTTTTATTTAGGATAAATTTTTGGGGGAGAAAACGATAATTGGGCTCAGATTGAAATTTTATTTGTGAAACATTGAAACGTTTTATCAGATAAAAATATTGGTGTTTATCGGGACCAAATCTGGTGAGAGAGAAGTTATAGGAATAGCGTTTTTTTTTTCTTCTTCTAGTTTTTAGTGGAATGATTTGTATGCCAATGTTTGGGTTGTGTGGGTTGCGCCTTATAGGATTTTCTGTGACACGAGAATTGATTTCACAGAAAGGTTACTGAACCAAACAAAGTTGCACCGAGCTGATACTTTGGTGTATATGAACAACTGTATTAGGTTTAAATAATGCTTTCTTTTTCGTTCTAATGGTCGATGCAGTCATTGTGGAGAATTGCTTATTTTCGTTGAGAATGCAACTGTCAGGATTTGTGATTTGTTTTGTGTGCTACAGTTGGTACATCGTGATAAACAAGAGTGAAAATTTAGGGGTCATTCCCAAAAATTTTCACCCCCAGTTTTAAATTTTAATGGTGTACCAAACTATCTTGGGGATATAATATGTGAGGGGCAATGACTCCTGGGTTCCTCTTGTGATTAAAGAGAAAGCTCCAAGAAGTCGATGCGTCTTGGTGTCTCTTCTACTTTGCGTTGTTTTTCCTCCATTCACTTGAATAAAATCATACAACCATAATGGTTAAGATTAATTGGACTGTTTTGAACTGTATCCAAGCTTAATATATCTAAATATTTATAACACAATGTTTTGTAACTTTTGTAGAATTGACTAGCTTAAATGGCTGGTCCTAGGATTGCCCATGCTACCTTGAAAGGTCCGAGTGTGGTTAAGGAGATCATAATTGGAATAACACTTGGCTTAGCTGCTGGTGGTGTGTGGAAGATGCACCACTGGAATGAACAGAGGAAAACCAGGACCTTCTACGATTTACTGGAAAAGGGTGAGATTACTGTTGTTGCAGAGGAACAGTGAAAATGTTCTTGTTTTGTTGCCTATGCTCTCCATTTATAGGCTTTTTTTTCCCGTGTTATATTCAATTGGCTCTTCAAATGTAAATGAGCCAACTTACTATGAGATTGAAAAGAATAAGTTTCTTGAACTGATTGAATACTATGTTGGCCTGTAAAAGTTTCATGCAGTTATGTTTTTATTTTGTGCTTGGCTTATTTTCTTCTTGTTGCACAGTTTTATATGTTTTTGCTTTTATTTTTTTCAGATTTTTTTCCCCTTGTTTTAATAACTAAATCAATTCCTTTTGAAAGTTGCTAGATGTAATATTTTATTTTGTTAGCATGTGCTATTGGGTTGGGCTTGTGCTAGTTGCATTGCACTTGTTCTCGACATAGAACATTAGTATATATAACAGTTTTAGGTCAGTGTTTTCTCTGTTTTCCTTTCCATCTAATCCCTAAATTTCAACACCATAGTACCATCTAGATTATGCAAATAGGCATCACTTCACCCAGGATATAAAATCCTTCCCAAATGTGGTATATTTCAATGTTGGACTGTAAGCTGTAAATTTCTCTGTATAATATATGGCTTCAAGGGGTGAGCCTTGGTGCAACAGTAAGGCTGTTGCTTTATGACTTGGAGGTTGTGGGTTTAAATCTTGGTAACAACCTCTCCCTTTGCAGGAGTAAGACGGTACTAGGCTGCCTTTTTTTCAAGTTTTTGTTGCTTGCACAAAAATGGATGGTAATTGGCTGGTAGCATTAGCTGTTAGGGAATCATTCTCCATCTATTGAGCGATACAACCCAAATTGCTATGGTGTTCGTTCAGTAGCTTCTTTGGGGAAAATAATTCAATGTTCCAATTTTAGTTAGTAGGGATATTAGAGATATTACAAATTTCTATGATGTTCGTTCAGCTACTTTGGGGAAAGCATTTCAATGTTCCAATTTTGTTAACTAGTGATATTAGAGATATAATAATTTTATTCATAAGCCCTCACCTAACAGCGTAGTCTTTCAACGAGAGTTGGAGTCTGATTTGGTATTGGAGTTGCTATGATTAGGTGATCAAGTGTTATTCCTCGGTATCACCATTCTTCTAATATATAGTTGAATTTCAACTCAATAGAGAGTGGGTGGGTTTGTGCATTTTTTCGTGTTTCCAGCCCAAGGGGACTTGTGCTGTGTAAGGGCTTGTGTTAGGAAATATAATAAAGTTGTTAATAAATTTACCAAATACCTTGAGGAGAGTTGGCTGTTAATGAGAAAATAAATTTTACCAAACACTAGGCTGCCTGTTAATTTGTTGGCCAGTGTACCAAATTTGTCACAAGTAGTAAAGTATTCGAAAGTCTGAGTGTCGAATTCAGAGAGACTTTGTTTGTACTTAGATTAATGCAAATTCAATTTACAAGTAAGAGATAAGAAGGAAAGATAGAGAAAGATACTGGAGAAAAGATAAAAGATTTTAAAGATAAAAATAAAAGATGAAAAAAAGATAGGATAAGAAAAGTAAAAGATAGGAAAATTAAAGATTAAGATAAAGATAAAGAAAAGATAAGATGATTAAAAGACAAGTTATTAGAATGTGGTAATGTTATTAGGACCTAGCATGTCCTCTTTGTCTAGGATGTATGATTTTATGATTTTTCTTTATCAATTCAGGTGATTTTATCATATCCACATCTATTCATTTAGATGCCCGTCCATGATTTCTCACGATGACAAACTTATTTTATTTATATATCTCCTAAATCTCTTTCAAAAGATTTGACAAATAAAATGCATTTGAATTCTAGATGTTTAAAAATGCATGGGTAAAAAACTATCATTTTATGTCTAGCAATTATTTTCTTATGAAATCTTTTCTTTTTGTTCGATTAGAAGTTACCTCTCTCGAGTGCCTAACCCCTAAAATGATGAAAAGATGAATAATGCGTGAAAAGATAAACAGAAAAGATAATAGAATAAGAAAAATCTGGTATTGCATTGATAAATAGTGAGTACATATCATACATCGCATTTCCCCTGCTACAGATGCATTCATCGGGGGTGGTGTCTTTCCCTTTGGTCTGACTCTCTATTTATAGTTGTTGGAGTGGATTTTGGGCCTTTGTAGACTTGCTTAGCGTGTCCTTCCTCGCTTAGCGCACATCGAGCTCTTCTTACTTAGCGCGTTTAGTTTCTGTTTTGCCCGCTTAGCGTCTGTTGCCCGCTTCGCACAGGTGCTAAATCTCGTGCTTAATGCCCTTGCTTGGCGCCTGGATCTTCAGTTGCGCTCAGTGCGAGCTGCGCGTTGAGCGAGGCATCTGGGCTGGGCCTTATTGCATATTTCTTCTTTTCTTTGTTGTTCCTCCACTTTTTGCTTTTAGTACCGCCAATTTTATATCCGAATCAAGATTTAACGAAACATCAATTCTTTAACACTTAAGCGCAAATAACTACTAAATAATTATTTTTAAATATAATTTTACTTTGTTTTTTATTATCAAAGTACAATTATTTAGCAGTTATCACTGTCCTTTTTAATATATGACTTCAAAGGGATTATAACATAAAATTGCATAAAAAGTTATTGGCTATTTGGGCCCTAGATATTTAGTAGTCTTTGATGTGATTTAGGAAGAGGAACGAGCAATATTGCATTTTGAACTTTGAAATCGTTTTCAAATTTCAATCCTTTTTTCTTTGGATGTGTTTAGAAGTTGTTAAAAGATTTGTCTGCCCTGCACAACAAATGAGTACAGGAGATTGGCCTTTCATTATTGTAAAATGATCCCATGGCTATTTGACTCTTTGAAGAGAAAGTATAAGTATGATAAGTGATGATGTTTTAAATCCGCTGTAAAATAAGAACTGTCTAATTTGTTTTTGCTGTTTTTTATTGTCAGTTTTAGTTATATTTAACAATTTTAAACAATCTGTGACAGCGTTAGGAATTTTAGACGGTGAGAACAAAAAAGTTAAAATACTGTAACTATAGATATTAAAATGGAATGTCTTAAAGTTTAAACAACAGGACTAAAAAAAATGTTATAATTATAAATATCAAAAGGTAATTAAACCGTCGTTTTCTGAAGACAATTTCAATTACTATCTCCTGCACTGCAGCAAGCTTAACACATTCGTGAATTATCTTTCGTATTTTTGCCGTGCGTGTCGCAAAAAATAAAGAGCATTTTGAACGAACACGCAATATTCGTAGACTTTACGTTTTCTAACTATTTTGTTTGTAATATTTTACGGCAAATATGAGAACATCTGGTTGGCTAAAATACGAGAGCGTGTCGATGGACGACTGATATTTTCGCGTCCAAACAATCTTCATACTTCTAAGAGCACGAAAAATATCAAGATTTTTATGACTATTCCAAAATTCTAGAAAAACAAAACCAAACCCAGGTTCCGAAAAGTTAGAAAATTAAACAAAGTGTGTGTTCTGTTCTCTCAACAAAATGAAATATCTCTTGTACTAAAAAACAAAAACTGGTTAAGTGTTGGACGTGGAAGGCCACAAGTGGTTATGACAAGATAAGTAATATGCGTACACAAATATTCAACAGCATTGGTTATATATCTTAGCATATCCCTCGCTATCCCCCAACATTAAAACCTCTCTATTACAATAAAAACACTCAAAGAGGAGAAAAAAGAAGAAAAGAATGGTAACAATAGCTGGTGGTGTGAGTCTTTCAAGCCCTAGCAGGGTATTTGCTAATGCTAAGGGAATAGACTCAGCACAAAAGGCCCAGGCCGTGAGGTTTCCAGCTCTGTCGAGGCCCATTCAAAAGTGGCCTGGTTTGGTGAAGACCCGGCCCGTTCGGGCGACGCCGGAGAAGATATCGGAGAAGGTAGAGGAGAGCATAAAGAGCGCGGAGGAGGCGTGCTCGGGAGGCGGCGGTGACGCGGAATGCGCGGCGGCCTGGGACGAGGTGGAGGAGCTGAGCGCGGCGGCGAGCCACGCCAGGGAGAAGCAGAAGCAGTCTGACCCGCTCGAAAATTACTGCAAGGACAATCCAGAGACTGATGAGTGCCGCACCTATGATAATTGATGACTGAACTCAGTCATTCCAAAGTTACATGCATGCATCTATTACTTTTACCTTCTGTTACGTACATCAGACACCATGTATTATTAATTAATTCTTATTTATAATAAACACAATTCAAAATCTGAATCACTCGTCATATGTAGTGGTTCGTCCTAGCTGTTTAATTTATATATTCATGCTTATCTGTCTTTCTATTTGTGGCTAGTGGATGGAGGCTGATGTGGTGCAACTTTTACATGTTGCAAATCAGCAAGTAATTTAAAACACCAAATACAAATGGTTGCCTCACTAATTGTCTCTCCGATTCAAATAATAATGGATCGATCGACAACAAATTATAAAGGAAAAAATCAGCTAAAAATTGTCAGCCTTGTTACCTTCCAATTTCCATGATAAAAACTTCGATTCTGTGTGCAGAACAATTCTTCTTCCACCTTTGCATTTCTTGAAGAAGCCATTAATCATTTCATGTTAATAATATATATGACTGGACCAAGGAGTACTGTAAGAACGTTAAATTACCTAACCTCCTTCCGTGGGCTTTTTGATTGAAAATCCTAAACAAGCTCTTAAAGATTTAACCTATATATATTAATAGCCTAAAGTTTTAGAAGGACTTTATGGTAGTCCTACACAACGAAAATTGTTGACTTACCCTAGTTTAGAATTATAGACTATTACAGATCTACAATGCTAATAAATTCACTCGATTTTATCAACTAAACAATCGATTGTTTTATCACTTTTCATTTGTGTAATTACAGATTTACAGCGCATATATAGGGTGAAGAACAGTAAAAATATAAATATCTAAAAATTAGATAGAAAAGATTAAGAATATTTAGAACTCACAACCATAAAAAAAAAATGCATTCATTAACTTACATTTGAAGAAGGAGTCTAGCTTATATACTACTTGACACCTTGAGAAAGAAAATGAGAAAAGAGAGAGAGATGTAGCTAGGTAAGAATGTATAGAAGATATGATTAGATGACACTAGGATTTAAAATAAGAAAAAAAAGATTTGCATTCTTTCACTTTACCATTCCGACATGACACCAGATAAATATAAAATATCTCTTTTTTCTATTGATAAATTAAATATAAAAAAATCTATTAAAAATGAAAAAAAATCTCAAGAAAATTTGCAGATGTTAAGTATTAATTCATGAATTATTCTTGAATATTTGAATATAAGTAGTATTTTTCTTAATAAGATAAGAAAATAAAATTGATAAATAACTAATCAAATTTGCTTTTTTATCGGAATTTTTTTTTCTCTTCGTTCCAATTATAAAAGCAACTGTCAATATATGTAAAATTCCTTAACAAATTTGCATCAGATCAGCCCAGTCCACTTCCACTTCTTGGCTCAACAAACCTAGGGTTTTGTTAGACATACCTCCCACTTTTAATCGTTTACTTCATGTTCACTTGTTTCGTAATTATGCTTACAAATATAACCCTCTTCATCTTTGGACATTAGTGCACATCCTTTGTGTTTCACCAATTAATTTCATCGCATTTCATCTCAAGTCTCAATCACTTTTGTTTACTTTTGCAAATCAAGCAACCCAATTAATTCTTTCTCTCTCTACCAATGAATTCCCTCTCACATTTTCTCTTTCACTTTCATTCTTGTCTCAGGAACCAACAAAAACAAAATAAAATTCTACAACTGAATCAAACACAAACCCTCACTCACTTACTGCCACGCCAATGTCGCTACTCTGCTTTGCGATTGTACCCTCAATGCTATTCATTTTTTGTTTCTTAAATTTCGTAATCACTGCCACCGTGTTTGACTTCAAAATGTTAACCTTAGGCATCCTCAAGCTTCTCAACGATGCTTTGAACAAGAACACCCTCAAGCCTCATGCGCAACCTCGTTGTTCCAATCTTCAATGCTGGCACAACTCTTTAATCTCTATCGGCGACAACCTCGCCTTGGTTCTCTCGTCGGACGACGAGACCAATAGCAACACCCATTGGTTTCTTAGCCTCTTCTTTTTTATCGATCCCCCTTTCAGAGTCATTCTTGTCTTGAACAAAGACAAGATGGAAAAAAAGAGAGACAAAAAAGTCGTTGAAATAAACCGCAAAAGAGAAGAAGAAAGGACATATTTGGAAAAATAATTACAAACTAAGGTATAAAATTAAAAGTTGGAGATATATTTAACAAATGTTCAAACCTAGACCGACTTCACTTGAGCATAAGCATGACAATAAGGCCGAACGCGTACCGATTTTGACGGGAAAAACTCGAGTTGACTAGAGTTGGATTCGAGTTTTCTTTGACAACCAAAGTTAGATTCAGGGTCGGAAATCAGATTATTAATACCCGCTCCCAAATTTATTCTGCTAATAATTAATTTACAAAAATATTCTTACATATATATAACACACTAAAACCTCAAACTATTTGATTGAATTTTATACTAATGTTAAATTAGATTTTATACTGTTATATATAATCTAAAAATATGTTGTGATTATTATTTAAATTTATTATTTTTTCATTCTATGAAAAATTATATTTTGTATAGAATTTTATAAATATATCTGGGATGAGAAAAATCTAACTCTAACAAGAGTGAAAATGACACAAAATCCAAACTGTCATCTCTATCTTCGATCTAGCTTATGATTGGTTTCAACAAGAATCACACACAAATACATTTTTTTACTAACAAAAACTTGCCCTCAAAACTAAAAATAAAATATCAATAAATATTTCATTGTCGTAATTTGATAACCAACCACAATTATTAATTACTCAAATAATTAAGTATGTATAAAAATAATTTATTACATGATTTTTCCATGCTGTATTGTACTAATGTTGGGTGTACGAGTCGGTTAATAACCAACCATAGTTATTATCCTACAATACATCTTTGCATAAATCAATTACGGAGTTAATAATATGTTAGGAGTATTGTACTGTTTTGGTCATTTATAGTTTTGTGATCTTGTTTTCATTTCTTCGCTTGATATGCAGACAGCAGCGGATTCAGAATTTTTTTTTTTTTTGCGAGAACAACAAATAATTTATAATATTATCAAAAAAAATATTAGCTATTACAAAATATGTAATATTATAATAAAAAATAAAAAGTACTTATATTTTTATAAATTATAATTATCTTTTATGTATTTTCATATTTTCAAAATATTTTATATTTTTTTATTGTCAATAATATAAAAAATTAAATAAATAAACAAGTAAGATTGATATCAATTTAATTTCTTTTTTTATTTATTAGATTTTTCTTACATTCATTTTAAAACAATTTTTCTTATGGAGACAATATTTATTTTTTTATGAGGGTAATTTTCCTTATTACACATGTACAAATAAAAAATCTTATTAGAACAGTTACCCCACACCCTATAACGTGAGTATACGTACATATAATGAGTAGCAGTTGGGGATATTAATATGCAATATGCTAGTCTGTTAGGTGTAAACAGACAGAGGAACGTATGAAGGTGGGGGCCTTGCCCCGCCTCCCCTAGCTTTTTTAAATCTTTTTATACTTAGATAAATATATTATTTTTTATTGTATTTATTGTGGATATAATTGTATTTTTTTCTCTTTTTATATAAAATATTTGAACATCACTTATTTATTTTGAAATTTTAGAAATATAACCTGTTTAATATTTACATCAACTATAAATATAACCAGAAAGTAAGAAATACTAATACTTATAGATGTCGCTCAGAATTGTATTTTTCGCAAGAAAAACCAACTTATGAAACAATTCCTCCCATGTAAATACTTCTCAAAAGTATTCATATGGGTAATTAGTTTATTGAAAATCCTCATTTTCTTCATAAAGTCTAAGAAATAGACCCCATTCATGACAAATTCTATGGTGGAAAACTAAGAGTGTGTTTGGATAGGATAATTTAATTAGGTAATGTATTTTTTATAGGGAATTAATTTTTTTTATTAAAAGTAACTGTTTGAATATTTTAGTAAAAGAAATTCAAAATTTTAGAATTTTAAAAGAGATTTTAGTTAGTTGAAAGAATAAAATTTCAAATTCTATCTTCAAGGGAGTGTGAATTTGGAAATTATGTATCGGTTCTCTCTTCTCTCTCTGGTTCGTGAGGTTCGTCACGGAGCGCGCCTTCGAAGTTTTGGAAAATTCCTTCGGAGTTCGCCAACTCCATGGCGACATGCTTGGGCGGCGCGTGTGCGAGTCATGGCCTTGCACGGAGGCGCGTTGGTCCTTGATCTCCCCCAGGCGAACACTCGGACAGCGCTGCCGCTTCGGAGCTAGTGCTAGAGGAGCGACGATCTCGGCACTTGGTTGTGACCTCGTTGTCGGAGCCGGAGCTGCAGTTTCCTCCGCGGCATCCGGTGCAGAGGGGATTGCAGGTTCCGGCGACGGTGGATTGTTTTCTGGCTCTTCCGCCATTGTGGTTACAGTGGTTGTGGTGGTGTGCGCGGGATAAGGGAGATGGAGAGTTTTCTGGTGCGATAGGGTGCAATTTGAAACTTACTCTAAATTTGAAGCTTTTTCTGAAGAGGGAGAGGTTGAACTTAGGGGAGAGAGGAGAATTTGGGTTTGGTTTTGATTTGAAATCTGAGGCTGTCATTTGGTGGTAATTATGTAATTGTTAAAGAGAGAGTTTGTATCTAAACACATAATTTTAAAAATAACAAAATTTAAATTGAAGCATTTAAAATTCTCAAAATTTAAAATTCTTTAGAATTTTAAATAGCCTCATCCAAACATATTCTAAAGATTTTTCCCACCATGGGAGAGTAAATTTTAGACTATTTAAGTTTTTTTTTTAAGTTTTATTCGGTGGCTAAGGTTTCTTTTTCTTCCTCTTTCCTAAATTACCCTCTTCTTTCCCCTTCCTTTGTCTTTCTTCTTCCTTGTTCTTTGTTGTAGACCACCATCACTACACAACAACCACCACAGTGATGCCATTAAAGGAAGCCAACTACAACAATGACGACAACACTTAACAAGACTCTTCCTCCCAAGCCAACGACGACAACACATTAGCACGACAGGCAATCCTTTCCTTTTTTTTTCTCTTTCCATCTTCAACCAACCTTTTTGGTGTCTATTTGAAGTTGACGACAACGACATCACCACTAATCTCTCCTGGCTACCAGCTACCCTGTTTCTTTCGTCATCCCCTCTCTCCATCACAAACACCACTTTACTACTAATAGACCCATTGTTTCTCCATGATCATCAATGGCTTTCATGAAAACAACAAACAACAGAGGACCCAACATAGAACAAAAAATCTAATGTAGATAAAACTATGAAGATAATGTTCAATATATTTCAGATTTGAGAAATTGATACAAAAACCAACAACAAAAATTCATGGCAACAGATTGAAGAAACAGATCCAAATAATAATAAAAAAAGCCACTCACAAGCCTCTGCGAAATCGATCCCGAGAGACAAACACTAGACAACGAACTACCATGAAACTCCTAGTTCCTCATTCCGTCGAAGACAACTTATGTTGTCACTAGAACCTCATTTTCATCGATATCGTGAACCACACCTGGAAATGACCTTCCCTTTTGATGTATGAAATGAAGACCTCATTCACCACCGCACAATGCATCACAAAACCAATCCCTCAAACCCACCAAAGTCGCCTAACAAGAATACATTGCCGTAAATCGTTCTCCTTCACTCTTTAGCTCTTCTGTTTTGAAGAAAAAATGGTTTTAATTAAAAATTTTAATATGTAAATTTAAAGTTTTATAATAATATTTAATAAAAATATTATTAAATAAAAACTAGGTGAAACCACTGATTTCATGTCCCGCACCCAAGTCACCTAGTCTCACACCCAAGTCAGCATCACTCCCCATGGCAGCTCCGTAAGGAAGTCACGCAGGCTCGAGCTTGCCGCCTCCACCTATTTTCATTGTCGACAACCCCGTTTCTCCTTTCTCAGTTTCTCTCCCTCTCACTCTTGTGACGGCCAGAGGAACGTTCACAATCACAGTCTCTCGCTCTGTCTCTATCAGGCTCCTTCTTGCACCTGCCGTTCGCGTCGTTGCCCCTCAACTTCTTGCTCTGTCCATCATCGACGTCGACGTCTGCCGCCATACCCGCCACCATCTCCACCACCACCACGACCAGCACGGGTTGGCGCTTCGAGGATAGTGGTGTTACAGCCATCTAGCTCTTGGTCGTTCACTTCGATGTTCATCGTTCTCCTTGGCTGCTAGGCCGCGCAGGTCACATATCCAATCCTTTCAGCTTCTATGTTGTTGATAACCCTCGAGGGTTATCATTTGGAAGAGCCCAACTCAGCAATTTTACTCACATACCTATTTTTTTCTACACCCACCCCCTATATTTGCTTGTTTTATTGTCCAACCTTAAGGACAATGTTGTTTTTGGAGCGGTGTGTAATGATAGCAATACCATATAGAGAGAGGGGTGCGGATAGCAGCCATAGGCCCACAATCAGACCAGCTTTGCCTTGCTATTATCTTGTCGGGAGTTTGTTATAACTAATAGGATAATTTCACAAATTCTATTTCCATTCTGTTACATTGTCCCCCACTATCAAGTGTATCAGCCATTATAAATACCATGAATGAATGAAATAAAGCAAAAAAAAAAGTGTTATCAGTATAGTCCCATCGCAGCAGTAAAAATTAGCAATAGCATAGAAGCTCACCCTAACATGACCCCACCAAATTAGTTAGTGAGGTGAACGGGTGACACTTTGCAGAGAGTGATGCCACGAGAGGAATTGAGTGGTACCACAAACATTTCACGTGACTTGAATCATTTACTGTAGTAAATAGAGTAAATACTTTACATACCGACCCAAAATGGTATCTGGTTAGAAAAAATTACTTATTTTGTTCAAAAACCCGTGGAATTCGTCCCCAATTCAATAGTTTTACTACTATGTCATTAATTTTATCTAGAGGGTGAAGGTGAGTGTTAGCTAGTATAAATACGGGATGACTCCCCATGCATCGTCACATACACTGCAATTATGGCTACCTCCAAGTTCCATACTCAGAAGCCACTCTTAGTTGTTCTATCTGTCGTTGTGGTGCTACTCACCATGACCAAGGTAAACTCAACGGAAACCGTTTCTATCACCTGCGACAAGTTCGTGCCGAACCAACCGAACCCTGATCCTCCAAGGAGACGCCCTTGTGACCTCATCGAGAAAGTTACAACTCACCAAGGTTGACGAAAGCGAGGTCTCTTGGTCGCGCCCTCTACTCCACCCCTATCCACATTTGGGACAGCGAAACCGGCAGCGTTGCCAGCTTCGCCGCTTCCTTCAACTTCACTGTTTATGCCTCCGACATAGCAAATCTCGCAGATGGGCTTGCCTTCTTCCTCGCACCAATTGACACTCAGCCTCAGACACGCGGAGGGTATCTTGGTCTTTACAACAGTACTGACACACAACAACATTATCTCTGTTGAGTTTGACACTTGGGATTCACCAAATCTACACATCGGAATTAACGTCAATTCTATCAGATCCATCAAACTCGTCGTGGGGTTTAGCCAACGACCAAGTAACCAATGTTCTCATTACCTATAATGCCTCCACCAACCTCTTGGTTGCTTCTTTGGTCCATCCTTCGCAGAGAAAGCAGCTATATCCTCTCTGATGTGCTCGATTTGAAGGTTGCTCTTCCCGAGTGGGTGAGGATAGGGTTCTCTGCTACCACCGGACTGAACGTAGCTTCGGAAACGCATGACGTGCATTCTTGGTCTTTTTCTTCCAATTTGCCATTCGGTAGCAGTAACACTAATCCTTCGGATTTTGCAATCTTTATCTAGCGTGTAACTGAAATATTGTACGTGACAAATTGAAGAAAGTGTAATAAGACTCTCGCTTCTTCCTAGTGACTGTCATTGCTATAATAAATGTTATCTATCACATACAATTTATCGTAATGCATGTCAGACTATAACACAATTCTACTTGTCAAATGATCAATAACTCTCTCCTGGTTTAAAACTCAAGTGGCTGAGGGGGCCATACGGCAACCCAAACATTTTTCTGTTTTTATACATATGAAAAAGTAGCCAAGAAACATGGTAAGCTAAGATTAGTGCCCGTAAATTTTTAATATAATGTACCTCAAGTTCAAAGAATAACACTTTTTTATCTGACAATTTTTTTTCATTCGTCTAAATAATACTGCACTCTATATCCATTGACGGACTTCAACTGCATGTAGTTTAAGAGAAAATTTACCTGATAAAGTATTTGTCACAATTTCGATATTTATACCTTTAGCTGCTTCTATAATACGAAGATTTTTTATAATATTCATTAATACTTTTTAAAAAGTTGATTATTTCTCATTACATTAACTATTTTCATTAATGAATTATTTTTATAATATAACTTTTTTTTTTGCTTTCTTCAGACTCATGTTTTCTGTAACTTTTATATTTTCATTTTGTATAGAGGAGTTAACACAATATAACTTAAACCTTCAAATTTTTTCTTGTGGATTTTTCATGCAAATTCTTTTTATGAATTTTGTGACTTTCCTGTATTTTTTTTTGATAAATTTGCTATTATTATTTTTGTTAAAAAAGGTCATCTCCTTAAATTTGTCAAACAATTTGCAGAAAATTTAATGTTTTTTCTTTTGCTTATTTTCATAAAAAAATTGTCTTGCAGATTGTTTTACAAAAATTATTCACAAATAAATTCTCTAAATTATTTTTGTTCAACAGCTTAAAGATCATAAAACCCCTTTGAAAAGTGTTGCTAATAAAAAAGGATTTTTTTAATATCATAAAAGTTAATTAATTTAAAAAATTAATAGTTGAATAGTATATTTTAATGCTTAAAAATCACTCAAAATATAATATTATCAAAACTATTATATTTAATTTATATTTTATAATCTTAATTATTTTAGTCCCTCTAAATTTTTTTTCAGGCTCCGCAACTAATTGAGGTAGATAAAGGATGAGAGGGGAAGAGTCACGAGCAGGGGTGAAACAAGAATTGATTTGGGGGGGGGGGGGGGGGGGGGGTGGGGGGGGTGGGGGGTGTTAGGAGGGAAGAAGAGTGTAGAATAGGAATTTTAATTAAAATAAAGGTTGGTGTGTGAGAATAGAGAAAATGTTGGTGAGAATAACATCCTGTTTTAACAAACGGTCTTTTTTGCTGACACGCGGGCTAGCCTATCTGAACCAGCCCATCCCCTTTTTCGGCAAATTATTTCCTAAATTCATTTGGACATATTTATAAATATTTCAATATTCAATCACGACAAATAAACGCACAATACTTTTTTGTCCATTCAAAAAATTGATGAAATGAAGATGTCCAATCATTCCCAGTTCTCACTTTATTATGGTTTTTTGTCACATAAAGTTTTTCTTAAAACTAGCATTGAAATCCATGCATGTATGATTTTAAAGAAAATAAAAATACAAAAAAGAATAATAAATAAATAAAAACAAAAGGAGTAAAAAGAAACTTGAAAAACTGTCCGGAAAGTTTTAATAATATTATTGAGTATTGATGAAAATGGTGCCTCACTTTAATATTAAAGTATGCCTTGAGTCTGATATATAATTATATACTTTACCTAACCTAGACGCACAAGGGGGATATTCATCTTCGCCAGCCACAAATGAAAAATTTGACAGGTCAATTTCGCCAACCATGGAAAGTGAAAATATCAACTAGGAAATGCATAGTGGTTTGGTAATGGTGGCTCCCTTCAGGTGGCATTTTTTTTAATCAAAATGACACCTCACTTAGGCAATATCTTTGAATTACGACATCTCGGATCACTTGATAGATACATCACACAAGAACCTTCGAGGGAATTACCAAGCAAACACGATCAAGAGAATAATCGGAATCAACTCAAAAGATGCCCCAGCCGGCAATAAATTAAGGAAGGAATCAGGAATATTCCACGACTTTTTACTAAAATGTTAGACTTACCCGTGGTGAATTAGGAAAAAAATATTAAGATGCCACTTTCTTTCTTTTTTTTCTTTTTTTTACTTAGTTTTGTGAATGCTTTTGGAAAGTTTGATTTGTGTCTTAGAATTTTTTATTAACCCAAAAACATCTTTAAGGATATTAGTGGTGGAGAAATTAACCAACCAGGCCACGGTTGTTTACTATTTTGATGTAGTATATTTTTTTAATCACTTTAATTATTAAATTATACGATGCTTCCAGACAGCGTTCTGTGATTTTTCTCGTATATGTACAACTACTAATTATTATTCTTTGTTTTCACATAGGTGTGTCTATTTTGACTGCATCATTCTTTGTTTAAATCGTTTCCAAATTTTATTTTCTTTTGACAAAAGAGAATCAACTAATTTCCATCGATACAGTGGATTTAATTTAATACAGAGGGAATTGCACGGAAACAATTATTGTTGTGATTCTCTAAAGAAGACTTAGGTATGATTGTTGTTCTAACCATTTCAAAGCTCTCAGCATGGCATAGAACTCTCCTTGTTGACATCCATAAATCCATAATAGCATCAATCGAGTCGTATGAGCATATTTGGTTTTCAATTCAAAGGATGAAAATGTTTTTACAAACCTCGTCTTGCTATTAGATACCCAAACATGCACTATAACCTTGAATAAAGTTACCTTCCTCATCTCTGACACAACATTCAAATCCGATTTTGCCCAAATCTTTAAAAAATGCAACATCAGTATTGCATTTAACAAACCCATGTATGTGGTGGTTTCCTCCCACCTGAATCCTCAACATTGGCAGGCAACTAAACCGTAAACCCTTGTTTCATAGATTGTGCTTCCTCCAGCGCCATGAACTCCAAAGAATCATTACTAACCTTTTAGAATTTTCAGAACTTAAGAATACATTTAGAACTTTGAAAATAAGCTCTACAAATGTGCTACAGCTGCATAAGGGGCTCCTCCTATTGAACAATTGTCCCCTTCTCTAAGCCATGGTTGCTGCCCACATATTGATCAAAGACCCGTCACCTATACGCTAAGCATGCGCGTATTTAACACGATTCCATGAATAGAAACACGTTTTAGAGTATTTGTTATGTCACATGCTTATATGCTCACAATTTAGATTCAAATGGCAGTAAAAACTATATTTAGTAAGAAACCAGTGTTGATTAACCGTACGCAGCCTCGTCTTTGGGAAAAACCACGTCAAATTTATAAAACAACGCAGAAGACATAGTGCGTGTTTGGATATACGTTTTGTAGAATTGATTCTAAATCAACGTGATTTTATAAAATTAATTTTAAAGAAACGTGATTTTGGATTTTTGTCTGAATACTTATATCTAAAAATTAATTTTCACATTCAATATTGTTTGGAAACTTGTTTTTAAAATCAATTTTGAATGTGTAAATTACTAAAATGGACATTAATTATTTGAAAAAGTATTTTGTATTAAACATATTTTAAATAGTTAAAAATAAAACATAATTGGAGATATTTTATATTAGATACATAAAAATTGAACACTAAATATATATATATATATATATATTAATAATTTAAAAATAAATAATTAAATTTATATCATATTTTTTGCACAATAAAATTAATAATTGAAAACATTTGCATAATATTTACAAAACTAAATTAGCCAATTAAATATAAAATAGCAATATAAAAAGATACAGACTTACAAAAATATATTAAATATGTTGTTAGGTAAGTAAAATTTAAGTTGATATTTTTTTTTGGAATAAAGTGCAGCACATTTCCTAATAATTATTTATTAGTGAAAGAGTATTTAGTGCATGAATAGGTCGGTGAGAAAGGATATAAATGTTAGAATGAAAATATATACCGATGTTGACCATTCAAAAGTAAAAAAAAAAAAGAAAATAAAAAAAATATTCACAAAAGTTAATTTTGTTGGATTCATAAGCTACTTTAAATTAACGCACGTCCAATGAAAACCAACGCGGTTTTAAACTACACATAATAAAATGCATTGGAAAAATGTAAATCCACTTGATGCAAAAATTGTCATTCTAATATATTTAATTTTTTTTATTATTATTATAATTTAGAGTTAATTCAATTAATTTTTAAAACTTGCCCCCTTTAAATGATTTCATCATCTAAAAGAACTTAATAATACATCACAACTTTATTATTCTGAATGAATACTTGTGGAAGCATTGTCTAAATGTAAAATTAACTTGTTCCCTTAGTTCTTCTACGACTATCTTACGGATTCTTACAAGAGGAATATGTTTTAAAAAAAAACAAACTTACTTTTATTTACTAAGTTCAAAAAGTAACAGAGAGGGGCCATATTGCTAAACGAAATTGCGACAACCCCGATCCATCGCAGATACTTAGTCCAAATTCCAAACAAACTTATATATTCTGAATTCGGCTTACTCCAATTTGTAATTTTAAACAGAAACATAATTTTATATCGATACACAATGCCAGTCACTACGACAAAGCAGATACATTCAATTCAACTATATAACGACGATAGTGCACACACAAAACATAAACACAGATCTTAAAAAAAAAAAACAGCACACCAACACACGATATAACTCATAAACATCTAACACCATTCCCTTTCTTTATTCACCAAAACACTAGGGAACATCAACAATAAACCTAGCCTAATTGAAGTACTATCAAGCAAACAGGCCTTGATTTCCATGGAGGAGCATGTCAGGTGACGCCATCATAGGGTGGGGGATCTGCCAGGGCATGAAGAGAGGGTCTGGAATCTGCGGAATCTCGAAGGATTCACCACCGCCGCCGACCTCATCGGCGATCTCGAGAATGGAGTTCAGAAACCTTAACCGGTCGGCGAGTTCCATGGTCTGTGCTCTGAGGATGTCGTTCGCGGCTTCGATCTCAACGTACGCTTCCTCCTTCGCCTTTATGCTCTGCGCTAAGCGCACGTTCTCGCCTTGAAGGCGACTCGCTACGTCGGATAGGTCTTCGAGCAGCTTCTGCTTCTTCATCCGCGATCGCCGTGCGGACTCGCGGTTCGACTCCATCCGCTTCCTCTTTCTCTCGTCCATCGCAGCCGGATCTCCTCCTCCCTCCGAAGATCCCGAACTCGCCGGACGCGGAATCGAAGCCATTGGATTTGTTTGAATTTGGGGGTTTTGTTAGGGTTAGAGAAATTAGGATTTTGCAAATCTGATTAATTAGAGAAAAAAAATGGGGAAATTGGAGGAATTAGGGTAGGGGATTGAGAGGGAGTTAGTTCATGAGAAGACGTAGAACCAGTAGAGGAAGACGACGGAGAAGGAGTGGAGGAGACGGATTCGTCGCATGGGGTTGCGAATCGTCATAGAAATTCTTCCTTAAACATTTGATTGTTAATTAAGCCAGAAACCCTAGATCGAAGAGAGGATCTGGATTATGAAGACACAAAAGGGAGAAGGGAAATCGAGAATTGAAAAAGAGAAATACAGAAGGGAAAATTGGGGGTAGGTAGGGGAATGAGGAGAATGATGTTGAGAAACAAAGGGGGAAGGTGAAAAAGGTTTAACCGAAGAAGGTTTTCCTTCGATGTTTAGGTTGGTTTTTATAGAAAAAAAATGTGAGGTGGGAGATGGAAAACGTGCTTCGGTGTACTGGACTAGGAAAATTAATTTGGAAAATTTGATTTTTTTTTTTTTAGGGCTTAATGACACCGCGTCATAGCTGGCGGCAACGTGACGACACAGAGACAGCTGTTTTCCTCAAGTATCCTTACTCGTTTCAACTCTACCGTCTTACCTTACTACTACTCCTTTCATTTTTTTTTCTTTATCGGGATCGGGAGTAATTACAAAGATAGCTTCTTAAATTATATATCTTGTATGCCATGATTGATTACGAAACGTAAATTTCATTTAAAAAATATGGTGTGTGTTTAGATTATAAAACAAATTTTTTTTCATTACCAACGTCATCCAACGAGTTAACAGTTTAAAATTATAAGTATAATTTTTAATATCATTATTTCAATTTTTTAATACGAATTACTTATATTATAAATTTTAAGTTAGATACAAAACACACCTTATTCTTTCTTATTCTCAGTATTTTTTTTTGACGTGTGTTTCATGGAAAAACTCTCACAATTAGCAAAAAAAAATCTCTTTCAGTTATACTCCCTTGGTTTTTCTAATTGTCGGGTTTTTTGAAAAAAAAATCATTTTTTAGTTATCTATCATTTTTAAAGTTTAAGGTTACATTAATTATTTTTTGTCAATTATACTGTTATCCACATTAATTATTTCACACATTTAAATAAATAATTGAATCTTTCAAAAATGAAATAGTTATTGATCAGTGATTTGGTGGATAAGTGGAGAGAGAAAAGTGTATTGAGAAAGTGAATTCACAAGAGGTATAATAAGAAAAGGCCTAATAAGCTTTATTCAAGCAGTACTACGACTAAAGGGTGCCGACCATAAAAAAAAAAAAAGAAAAAAAGAAAAGAAAAAGACGTAAGGGTTGTATTTGGGCTCATTTTTCATCAGCCCAACTCAACTAGTCGTGGGCTAAGGGCCTGGTAGGCCCGTTTTGATTTATGACTTGTAAGTTGCAACGAACATCACAGACTCGGTTTCTTTTTCATTTCACAGATCGGAGGGAGGAGCAAGTTGAGCAGAGGAAAAACAAGCGAAAAGAGAAAGAAAAGGAGAAAAAATGGTGGGAGAAGAAGTAGTACCAATGGACGACAAAGCGAAGAGGATGCGAGATCTGCTATCGAGTTTCTACTCCCCTGACCCTTCCATCTCCAACAACACCTCCAAACACGCTTCTCTCGACGACATCAATTCTACTTCCTTCGATCCCGATCAGTACATGAACATCCTGGTAAATTCTTCTTCCCCTTCTCCCTCAATTAGTCACTCTCGTCGTCGTCATCGTCGAAGTCGAAGACGAACTTGAATTTGGAGCACGAAACCTCACTTGATTTTATTAAATGAATGAATGAATTATGCAGGCACACAAGTCCAATTTGGAAGGCCTGCTCCAACGCCACGTTGAAATGGCAGCTGAAATCAAGAATCTCGACACCGACTTGCAAATGCTGGTTTACGAGAATTACAACAAGTTCATCAGTGCCACAGACACTATAAAGAGGTACTTATGCTTGTAAATAACCATTTCTATCTTCTCTTGCTCTATTGTATCTAAATTGTCTGCATCTAATATTTGATTCTTAAACAGGATGAAAAGTAACATTTCCGGGATGGAGACGAATATGGAGCAGCTTCTTGAGAAGGTAACCGTTGTGTACTTACTATATTTAAAATATTAGAATCAAAATGAAAAGAGGAAGAAAGGGAGTTTCATAGGAATCCGCATTTTCTCCAATGCAGATAATGTCTGTGCAGTCGAGAAGTGACAGTGTCAACACTTCTCTATTTGACAAAAGGGAGCATATTGAGAAACTACATCGGACTTGTAATCTTCTTCGTAAAGTTCAGGTATTAATTATTAAAGCAATCATGCATGTTTCTTTATTCCGGCTTTGCATCACTGAAATATTTATGTTTCCATACTTGACTTAGTGGTATGACTTCTGAGTCTTTTGTGGAAGTGGAATATGACTGACATACTTTTTACCTTTGTTGAAAGTAGTTCATATATGACCTACCCGATAGACTAAGCAAGTGCATCAAGTCGGAGGCCTATGCAGATGCAGTCAGGTTTTACATTGGAGCAATGCCAATTTTTAAGGTTGTGGTTGGCTTATATGGTTTCTGATTCAATCCCTTGATTACTTTTAAACACAACGTATTAATCCAGGTCTCAGATTAATTATCTTGTTTTCCTCCCTCTTTATCAGGCATATGGAGATTCTTCATTCCGGGATTGTAAACAAGCTTCTGAAGAAGCAATAGCTGTTGTAGTAAAAAACTTGCAGGTATAGTTCTTTTACCTGTGTCAGACTTTTTGGACATGAACCATGAGCCAAAATGCAAGTAAGGGGACACTGTGGATTTCTTTATCTATTCCTTTTTTGAAATTATTTTGGGCATGTAAAATAAACAACAGCTTATTTAATTGTCTAGTTATTATTTTGCTGTATCCTACCTCCCTTGTAAAACAACAATATCAGCTTACATGTTATAAGGCTGTTTGTGGATATCTAGATGCTATCTTTTTTTGTTACTGAATTCATAGTAAAATTGGATAGAATTAGCTTACCCTGTCCAGCATTTCTATTCTTCCAAACATGGATAAAACTTTAAGAAGTTAATAGATCACTGTTAACATTCATCTCTAATATTTTGCTGAATAATAGCTGATGCTCAATTGTTTTAACAGAAGCTTGTTAACATGATTTGACATTTTTCTCTCTAACCAGGGGAAGCTATTTTCAGATTCTGAATCAATACAAGTGAGAGCTGATGCAGCAGTGCTTCTTAAGCAGTTGGATTTTCCGGTTTGTACTTCTTTTAAAAAAAATAGAAGAATGGCATTTTGTGTACTTGTTGAGATATGATGGGATTCTATCAGCTAGTAATTATTTTCTGAATGTTTACTTTTGAAGAACTGTCCTTCTGATGATTTTTTTTGGCATTGCATGGAGAGCTTTGGGCATCCACCATGTCTTCTTTCCCTCCCTTTTAGAGAGAAATAACATTATATTTTCTTGGGTGTTATTAATAAATGTTATATGATTCTAGGTTTTCAATTTATTTGCAGGTGAACAATTTGAAGGCAAAGTTATTTGAAAAGTTAGAACAATCTATTACAGACATTCGACTGAACCCTGAAGAAATAAATAATCCTTCAGGGGACCGTTCTACTCATGAGGTAACTAGTGCTAGAGTAGTATCGTTTTGTTTAATGTCTGCTTGTCTCACTCCTTGATATCTAGTTTAACATTTTACTATGAAAGCTTGGTTACTTAAGATGTTAATGACAGACAACATTGAAGTTATGCATGTATCCTATAAGTAGCTCTAAAAATGTTGATATTCATGTGCTGGAAAGGATGCTGATGAGTTGGCCAATAACAGGAAATGAAAAAGAAAGTAGTGATTAAACTGATGATTGCTTCAATGTCCATGAATGATTGCGTCAAATAATCTGCCAAGAGAATTGATGAATGGAATATTATTACTGTTCCAATCCAATTCAATTTTCTTTTCTTCTATTTAGCCTAATTTACTTCCATTAGTATGTATAATTTCTCTTGTAACTGAGGTTACATGACTGATGAATTAGAATATATTGTTGTTCTCATTTCCTAATGTAGGCAGCTATACATGAATTTGTGGAGGCAGTTTGTGCATTTCGTGTAATATTTCCTGATTCTGAAGAACAATTGGTTAAAGTTGCTGAAGATTTGGTTACCAAGTTTGTATCATCATTTACCATAGGAAACATTTTTATTTACAGTAAGTTAAATTTGTATAACATGCACACATTGTAATGTTTGCTAGGAACTTTGTAATTGCTGAGGAATATGTAAAGACACGGATTTCCCCAGAAGATCTACTTGGTGTTCTTCGTAAGTAGTAGGACTTTGCTAGTACTTTAGTATTTATTTTATTTGTGTTTGTGTGTGTGGATATTTGTAATTTCTGGGCTTATAGCCATATACTTGATTTCTAAAGCTAGATGGATTTTTACTTTCGGTACCACATTAGACATACGAGCTAGTGACCTTTTGACTCATATGCCTGCTATATGATATTTAATTTTTATATGAAAAAATAGCATTTTTTTGGTCCAATTTCCTTTTTTATATGCATGTATTTTTTTTAAAAAAACACTTGGATTTTTTTTCTCTCTGAGCAATCCAATTCTATTTCTCATAGGCACGAAGGGTGTGTTTAGAAGAGCTTATCAATATGATGTGACATAAGCACTTGTATAATTGTTTGGTAGAACTTACGAAAATAGTTTGTGATGTGCCCATAAGTTGTTTTCAGCTTATTTCAATAAGCTTTCCAGGATAACTTACGGAAAATAAATTATGTGAAAACAATTTACGATATTTCTTCTTCAATTCTAGAAACTTATACATTAATGCTTACTTGATTAGCATTTAATTAAGTTGTTTACCCAAACCCATCCTAAATATATTGAAAAGGTCTATACCTTTTGTGAACACATCCTCTTTTTCTTCTCTAAGTGCTGCCTGTATGCATCCATGTGGATTTTTCTTTTTGAATGTCATTTATTGCAATGGGGTGTTTTTTCTAATCATGTCGTATAGATGATATATTAAGACCATAAAGAGAAACTCGTTATTATCTCCATTTTTATGTGCCTGGCTATATATTCATCTTATAGATTTGTGCTGTATATGATAAATTAAAAGTTTTTTCTCTGTAACTTAAATATTTAATCCATTGAAATCACTATAATTACTAATATAGATGTGTTTTTATGAAGAGGAGGGATAAAGTTACTCTTAAAGAGTTACTTTTTGTCTTCACCCTTTATTTTCTTTTAATCTAACAATCAAAAATGTGTTTCTTGTTAAAACTATTAAATTAAAAGAAAATGAAAGGTGGGGGATGAAGAGTAACTCTTTATACTTACTCTTGGAGTAACTTAATCCCTCTTCTTTTTTGAAATATTTTTATGATGCTAGTGAGTGCATTCACCTCTATACATCTTGGCAGAAATTTATCAAGCTACCAATTTTCAATAGCAAAGTAAAAATTAACATCTGAAATTTTCAAATTTATCTATTGTTCTTTTACCATTTATCCATGTGCAAATTTTCAACATATTTGTGTGTCCAAGCCATTTTTTCTTCTCTTAAACTTCTCACTTTTCCATAAGTATATTATTTTAATTGTTAAACCAGTCTTCCCTCTTCCTGACTGGACTATGATTTCTTTAAATTTGTAATTACAGGAGTTATCTGGAATGACGTGCTCCTGATAGATGAAGTCTTACAGGAAGCAGCTCTCTCTAATCATTCTCTTGAGGTTATCCATTAATCTTGTTGGCTCAAATTTGATTGACCTAAACTGTGGCTAACTAGCTATTCAATGCTCCCTTTCCCCTATTTTCAGAATGTAATAATTACAATGTTAATGTTTTAAAAATGAATTTCAATCAACTAACCCAATATTTCCAGGCTGCAAAGGTTGTTGTCACGTCGTTTGTTAGAAGTGCATTTTTTCATCTTCTACAAGACATCTCAGGTTAGTTCTTTGATAGTTTGACTTGTATTCAGAAAGCTTATGATATTAGGTTTCAGCTTAAAATTCAAATATTTACGCTACCACAATATAGAAAAATCAAGAAATTAAAAATCATTGTTGATTTGCACCAATGTGACTGGTTGTTTTTTTGAAAATGATCAGAAGCATAGAATGCTATAAATTATGTTGTTGTTGATTATCACTTGTCAAAATAGCTCTATTATATGGTTTTAGCTACGGGAAAAATTTAAAAAAGTTGTTTTCATAACTGTGCTGAGTTAGCATCTGTTTGGTAGATTCCCTCTTACAAATCCTGAAAAAGGAAGGAGCAGAACAGTGCACTCTTGATGTTGTTCTTGATGCAAGTACAAAAGCAGTTCTTCAAGGAGGACTGAATGTGTTGCTGGTAAGCATGTTTGTATGCTTAGATTCATCTATACAAGGTTATATTCAATTATGTATGCATGTATTGCTATTGTTAAGATTTTGTTATTTTTGTTTCATTTACATTTAATTTCTCTCCTTCAGGACTTTCGCAAAATTTTAGATGATGACTCTGGGATCCTAGTTAGATTAAGAGAGTTAATCATTGATTGGGTTCAAGAAGGACTTCAAGAATTTTTTAGGCAACTTGAGGATCAGTTCCTTCTGTTTTCAGGAAGAAATCATTCATCTATTCAAGTACACGGTTTGGCAGAGGGAACTCAAGGTGATAAAGCTTTTGCTGGCCTTGTCCTAGTGCTGGCACAATTGTCTGCTTTCATTGAACAAACCGTCATCCCAAAAGTCACTGAGGCAAGGGTTCACTTGATAGAGTTTGACTCCTGAAATTTCAATTTCTGTGGTTAATTTTTCTTCCATATCCTATGGGTATACCTTAAAATTTTCCTTGTAATCTTCAGGAAATAGCTGCTTCCTTTTCTGGTGGTAGTGTTAGAGGCTATGAATCTGGACCTGCCTTTGTTCCTGGAGAAATATGTCGAAAATTTCGGTCAGCTGGTGAAAAATTCTTGCACCTGGTATATTTTTAAGTTCATATTTTCTTTTCAACGGAACTGCAATTCATATGACACAATCTGTATATCGTTGTCCTTGTCAGTATGTCATGTTAAACAAGTGGCCTCAATAACTTAAGAGGGGGGGGGGGAGAATTAAGTTTCAAAATTTTCCCCTAACAAATTTTAATTCTCCCTTTAAATGATATATGCAGAAGAAGCAAAGAATCAATTTAATCGATGTTCTTTAAATGCGCAAGACAAAATTAAATTGAAATAATGTAAATGAGATAAGGAAAGAGAGAATTTGCAAACTCAGTTTATACTGGTTCGACCACTTTCTGTGCTTACGTTCAGTCCTTAAGCAACCCACTTGAGATTTTCACTAACTTTGTAAAAATCCTTTTTACAACTTCTGAACACCCGAGGGATCCCTTTCCCTTGTGTTCAAGAAACTCACAATTTAAGAGACAAATAGCCTCTTGATCTCAATAAGTCTTTAAAGAAAGTACAAATGTTTTTCTCTCTTTTAGAGAAGAAGATATACAATATGAAGTTCTTAGAAGAATCCTTAATTGATTTGTAAGTATTTGATCAATGATTTGTTTTTGAGAGGATAAGACAATAATGTTCTGAAAAACTCTGAAGATTTTCGAATACAAGTCACATATATATAGGCCTTTAGTGGCTTTTCAAAAACTCATGAAGGGATGTGACTTTTCAGAGTTATTTTTGAAATTTTCTCACTAGTAATCGATTACACAGTTATTTAATGAGGAGCCATGTCTTTTCAGTTTGAATCTAAAAAATTTCGTTACTGGTAATCAATTACAGCTTTTAAAATTTAAATTCAAAACTTTCTGAAGCAGCTTTGTAAAATCAAATTTGGCTTCTAACAATCGATTACAGCCTCTAGTAATCGATTACCAGAGAAATATATTATTTTTCAAAAGTGTAAAACACTTAAAACTTTTTATAAGAGATTTTGGAGAATTTAAGCTTTTAAGGCCAAACCTTTTCAACCCTTAAGAGATTCTTTTAACAAATAATGGACTAACGCGAATCTTTTCTCTTGATCTCTTGACCTTGACTTAAACTTGTAAACTTTGAATTACTTCAATCTTTGGCATCATCAAAACCTTTATACAGCATAGGCAATCACATGTCACTCCCTCATTCTTATTCATCTATTCCTTAGCTGATGCCTAAAGCCTGCTTGGCATTTTAGCTTGATTTTAATATTTTCCCGGAGAATATTTGTGTTTCTAAGGAAAAGAGGGGTTTCAATTTGATTGGCCTAAATGGCCTTTAGACAGTGCCTGTTTGCGTGTGAAATACAATCCCATTCAAAACATGTGAATGATGTTGGACAAAATTTCAGTCATTGAATGGTGTAGTTGTTGCATTATGTATTGTCAGTTTTCTCTCATGAACTGACTAGTTTAGATGCTGTGAGTTTTGGTAGTCCTTTGAGTTTATTAGGGATGGATAGTTCATATGGCTTTGCTTTGATGTTCTGGGATGGTTTCTTTTGAGGGATTCTTGTCTGATTCACAAATGAACTAGCAAGCTTTACTTCACTTTCTTTGTATTGTAGTACCCTTTCTTGAGTGCTCTGATTTTGGAGGATATTTAATCTCCATTTATATGTACCGTTCTGTCCTTAGTCCTTTATTTTTGTTTTCATTATTTAAAAAAAATATCTTCAAGTTAAGCAGCATTTACATGTATACTGTTTGATTCTTTTCAGTACATAAATATGAGAAATCAGAGGGTATCACTTCTCCTGAAGAAGAGGTTTACAACCCCTAATTGGGTTAAGGTCAGTCTGTTATATACCCTTTTTTCAAACATATAAGACTGATGATCGGTTGTCTTTGAAAGAGCTTGAATCTCTGAAGTTTTTCCTTTGCTTTACACAGCATAAGGAACCAAGAGAAGTTCATATGTTTGTTGATCTATTTCTTCAAGAGGTTGGTATATCTGTATATTTAAATCAGTCATTCTTTTCTGTGTCTTTTCAGTAGCCTTGAATTGTTTAAGCTTTGTGATTGAGTATTAGTCTTACTAAATGTTGCTTGTCTGGAATATAATTATATCATATTTGATGAAAATATATGGTAATTGATTGAAGCAGCAACAACAATAAAAGCCTTATCCCACTAAGTGGGGTTGACTATATTAATCACGTGACACCATTGTTAAAAACCAAATTTTAATTGAAGCAAACTGGAGGAAAATTTTAATTTCCTTTATTTTATTTCCAGCTTGAAATTATAGTTAACGAAGTGAAGCAGATTTTGCCTCAAGGTAGACGTAAGCACCACAGGACTGATAGTAATGGAAGTAGTGCTTCATCAAGGAGCAATCCCTTGCGGGAGGAGAAACTGGGCAGGTCAAATACTCAAAGGGCAAGGAGCCAGCTTTTGGAAACGCATCTTGCAAAATTGTTTAAGCAGAAAGTTGAAATTTTCACAAAAGTAGAATATACACAGGTATGTATGATTATTATATTGGTGATTTAAATTTAAATAATTCTTTGAGAGCCGTGATATCATTTTCCTTAGAATCGCAGGAGTCTGTTGTTACAACTATAGTTAAATTGGGCCTTAAAAGTTTTCAAGAATTTGTCCGACTCCAGACTTTTAACCGAAGTGGATTCCAGCAAATTCAATTGGATATCCAGTTCGTAAGGATCCCTTTAAGAGAAATAGTTGAAGATGAAGCTGCAATCGACTTCTTGCTAGATGAGGTTGGAATTAAGTTATAATTTTTCATAGTGATGTCATGCATTTTTTCTAATGAGAATTACCTGTAGCTTTGCCGTTATTTTTTTCCTTATCAAAACTCTTCCGTGGGTTTTAGCTTCTTAGTTCTTATGAGAATTACCTGTAGCTTTGCCGTTATTTTTTTCCTTATCAAAACTCTTCCGTGGGTTTTAGCTTCTTAGTTCTTATGTATCTCTTAGTGAATGTTTGATTTTTGTATCTTTTGGGCATAGGTGATTGTTTTTTGATGGCGATTTTTGTATCTTTTGGGCATAGGTGATTGTTGCTACTGCTGAACGGTGTCTAGATCCGATTCCATTGGAGCCTCCCATATTGGACAAACTTATACGAGCAAAGTTGGCTAAAACCGAGGAGCAAAATACAATTTCTTCATAAATATTCCTTCATAAACTTATACGAGCAAAATTGTGTTTGCTGTGTTTGCCATCTCGTACAATTTGTTAGGGTTTTGGCCGTTGAAAAGTAACTTGGTTCCTTTTGTAAATCTCTTGTAAGTTGTAACATATGTCATATTAACATGTTGTTATTTGTGGAAACATTGAGACATGAGAAAATTATATCCATGACGGGAGGCTAGAGTGGGAGACCTTATTGGGTCTCTCACCATGGGAAAGAATTTTTAGCCCTTAGATTTTAAATGAAATGTTGAGATTTTTCTTTATTTTTTCTTGAGTAAATTATAATGATCATTCATGTGATTTTTTCTTGTTTCACTGACACCTTTACTTTTTTGAATTCTACAAAAAATATTTTAATTGTAGATTTTTCGTTTCACGAGCTATCCTTTGATTTTTTTTTTTTGGTGAAAGTCTCCCTTTGATGTTTTAGTCGTGAGAGAAACATTAGTTTGCAACTGTCACACGAAAAATATATAATTTTTAATAAAAGAATTGTTTTAAATGTCTTTATTTAGTTTCTTCAACTTCATAATTGTTTTATATTAAAATGATTATCGAGAAGTTCATGTATAAAATAGTTCATATTAAATTAAATTTCAACAAGTTCAATCAAAATTTAAAGTTCCATTAAACAAATCTAAAAAATTGTTTGTAATTGAATATTAAAATGGTTGTTGATGAAATTTTTATATGTCACTGTTTAAATATTTTTTTCTTTCTTTTTTTCTTTCATTGAATATTTTTTTTTCTTTTATAAATTTCCTAACAAAAGTTTCACGAAATTAACCAAGATTAAAAATAATATTAAAAAAGAAAGAGTCACGAATGTAATATAAACAAAAGGCTGTTCATTGTAATTAATTCTTTTTTCTTTTTCTGCCGCTCATTTCCATTTTTTACCCATCCGCCATTCTCCATTTCCCTGCATTCAGATCCACTATGCACCACCACCAAAAAAATGTCATGAGCCATCCACATGTTACTGTTTCGGTGTTGTAGGCAACGGTGGTGCGACCTACAGAACCCCACCTCTTCGATTTACAATCCATATAAGCACTCACCATACCTATTCACAAATTGCCACCTTCAACTGTTGCACACATGAATACACAAGCATAAGACTGAACACATTTGATGCCCTTTGTGTGGGTTTTGAAACCAAGTTCTAAAACAAGCTCAAATATGAAAAAGAAAATCAGATATGAAATTGCAATTTGACATGAACACACAAGTATAACACTTAACACATTTGATGCCCTTTGTGTGGGTAAGTTCAACAAATCGCCATAGTATCTAAAGAGATTTGTTTTTTATTTGGTAACAGTCACAACATTTTGAAACCCATCTCTGAAAAAGAGAAGGTTGGATCTAGAATCAGATCGAAGGAGACCCACTATTATGTGTCTTTCGCACTCACTTTGATTTTGTATTTTTATGGCGGAAGGCGAGGGACTCGTGGGTGAAATCAAGAAGATGAAATTTACAAAGTGCATTACATTTTATCAAAATTTTAAATTACTCTCCTCCCTGTGTTAGTTGTAATGTTCAAATCAATTATACTTGAAACGAATGTATAATCTATTATGTATACAATTATAATTGATTATATTATTAAGCATATTATACTATAGATTATACGAGAAAAATGTAAGAATAGAATTACTTACCAAAAATATGTAATTGAGATACTAGGAAACGAATAATAAACATTTCTGTTATCCTAATTCCAAAATTAAAGGTTTAAAATAAGAAAATAAAGTTGTGTTTACATAGTTCTAATATAATTTATTTTCCTTTTTTCTCTTTTAAATCAAACAACCTCATAATTTTATTTCCATTTTATTTCTCTTGAGTCAAACAATTAATATTTATACTTTATTTTTTTGTGTATTTCTCTTATCTTCCTTTTTCACTTACCTATTTTTACTCTTTTTTTTTCCTACCAAACAATGATGTAAGTGTTAAGATTATTCATGTGTTATGACTTAAATATAGTATTAAGTGTTTTGATTTTAACTTTTTTTTTAGTTGGGAGGCCTGAAGTCCCATGACATACTAATGTTTGTCAAATATAATTACTATATAGTATATATAACTAACTTTTTCCACCACGTTTTTTAATACAACTTTTTTTTAA
Organism: Glycine soja; assembly: GCF_004193775.1. NCBI lineage: Eukaryota > Viridiplantae > Streptophyta > Magnoliopsida > Fabales > Fabaceae > Glycine > Glycine soja. The sequence continues at coordinate 1,239,626 of NC_041011.1, forward strand.
TGTACACTAGTGATAATGTGGATTAAATTTAAGTCCTAAAAGTTTATCTCAATCTCTCTACTAAACCGACCTTAATAGTAAGTTTTTTTAGAGTACCTTATTAGTAAGTGTTTAATAAAATTACATACATAAAACTTGAATTCAATATCCACTATTTAAGCTATAACAAACTAGCAGTAATAGATCTGCTTGGTGGTAGCAAATAGTATTTCTTTTATCAATATGTGGTAACAAATCTTAACATTAATTTTACATATGAGAATACTACTAAATTATAAAAAGCCCTATTGTGAAAGAGAGAGAGAGAAGTCAGTACATTGCGTTATTGCACTTATTAATTGTTGAAGAACCATGTGATTTTTTTCTGCTAGAAAGAAATATGTGATTTCCCAAAAAAAACAGTACCGGTTGTACTTTTTGTCTTCCTCTTGGTGATGTTAGTAAGGCTGCGCAAAAAATGTACTGGTTATTTGGTTCTGAGGAGAAAAATAAAAAAAATATTTTTGTATAATTAAAATAAAATGTAAAAAAATGTAAATCTCACCTAATAAAATATAAAAATTCTTTAATATATTATTTCTCTCATTTGTATCGAACACAATCTAAGTCACATGGCACACGAGTAAAGCAGCCAGCAGGAATGAACTTTAAGATGACATGAACTTATTTTGCTAATTTTCATTCTTTAATAGATTCATCACTTCATTGTTAAGTTTTAGATTTATTACTTTTTTTTCCCATTTCACTATTATTTATAATAGTAAGTATTTAAGATTTTGTAGTATTTTTTACATTGTTTTTTGTAATTCATTATATTACTGTATTAGCATATTTGTTATATGGTTACTGTTGGAATTATTTTTCGACGTTTACACGTGTCAGTAGAATGGAATAATGAGAGCTAAGAACTTTGAGGGGAAAAATATTATTTGAATCATTGGTTGATTTAATTGGTATTGTTATGGAGTATAAATTTTAAAGATATAGATTTTTTCAAGAGATTATAAAGACATAGTAGATTACATCAACTAAGTGCAGGGAATATAAAAAGTGTTCCCAAATAAATGACTCTAAAATATAATTAATTTTGAAAAATAGTACTCTTTCATGATAATTTCTTAAATTTTCTGAAAGATAATTATTCTTTGAAAATAAATCAAAACAAACAAGACTTAAAAGGTATAAGATCCCTAGAGCATCCAACCCCGCATTGCCCGAATCCTCGAAATCTCATTACCTGCCCGAAACGCCAGATTTTTTATTTTTTTATTTTTTATTTTTAACCTTTGCGGTCTTTCGCAATATATAGCAATTTTTATCTTATTTTATTTTTCTACCATAATTAAACGTATTTCCTTGAAAAAATAATTTTATAAAACCCCTCAGAAATTCATCCACCACCCTCCCTTACCGGCTCCGTCGCGGAGAAACACCGCAAAATTCCGTCAAAACAAGAGCTCCAATTCAAAAAAGGGTTTTTCCTTTTACATTTTCCTTACAACTGCAAGACCAATAATAAATCCACTTGCACCAAATCCATGGCAACACAAAAGGTCAGTGATTAAATTTCTCGCAGTTTTTGGATTATTTGGATTTGCTTTTTTGGATTCGGATTGCATTCCATTCGTTCATTCTCGAGAACAGTGCCCAATTCCGCCGCATAAATAAATATAACACCTTTCGGTTTCAGTTTCAGATTTTGTCCTCATTCTTCATGCGCCTTTGAAGTGTGCAACCCCTCTTTTCAGCTGCAACAACTTCAACGGTTTTCGAGGTCCATCTCTTTTTTTTTTTCACTTTTGTTTGTTTTATTCACTTAACTGTTGCTCGCTTTGTTTTTTTATAATTACAATTATTATTCACTTTGCACCAATCTCCGAAGCGTCTTCTTCTGGCAACTTGCCAGCAGTAACATTTAAATCTTAGCTTCCACTGAATGTTCAATTCGGGATTGACCTATCCTCGTTTAGGTTTTCCCTCAATCAATTGAATTAATCAATCTCTCTATTGCCATGCACTCGGAAGAACAAAGAGTGACACTTGTTTTGATTTTCATTCAATTTAGATTTAGATTGGTAATGAACTGTATTTATTGTTAATCTAAGGTTTGTGTTTTATGATGTGATGATGTCATGCTGTTAATCCAATGCTTGTTGGATGATGTGGTGATGTCAGAATTTACACTATGTTTGTTGCTGATTTTCAGGGATTGATTTTGGAATTTGTAGCAAAATAATAATTAGGACAATTTATGCAGTATAGTTTGTTTCTTTGTTGCAGGGTGTTTTCAGAACATGGATTCACGGAAGGGCAAAGCTTCTGTTCACGCATCTTCGCTTAGTGTTGCACCTTTGAGTGTTTCAAATAAGGTGGATCAGATGGTGTCGCCCCCTAGGCATTTGAGAGCTGTTGAGACTGATGTGGATATAGACCTTAGGGAAATTTACTTTTTAATCATGCACTTTTTGTCTGTCGGGCCATGCCGTAGGACTTTTCTAAATTTCAAGGAGGAACTTTTAGAGCATCAGCTTCTACCTAGAAGATATCATGCTTGGTTTTCAAGAAGTGGTGAACCCAGAGTGGATGATGCTGATGAAGATGATGGCATCTCTTTACCTTTAGATTACAGCAATTTAGTGGGCAGGTATTTTTGCTTTATATATGCCTTCTGATTTGGTTTTGTACTAATTATTACTATATGCAAGGTTGGAGTTTTATGCATAACTTTTCAATATTTTTATTTTTATGAGGGCACAGTGTTGTTAAATTTCATTATACCTCATGTCGATAGACTATCAGCATTTATTATATCTGAGTGGTTGACAGTTGACAGCTACCCTCAATCAGATGGGCTATCAACACGCTTGTCCTTTAAGTGCAAATAACTGACTTAACATTTAAAAAAGGGTAGCTGTACTCCATCTCCATGGTCAATGCTAATATACTTAAATATTTATTGTTATTAAGCATTTAGTGATGATTCTTTTTAATTATTTGGAGTTTAGTGTAGGAAATGCCTTTTAAAAATAAAAATAAAAAAGAAAATAAACTAATCATGGGAATGTGTGATTGACTCTGGTAGAGGTATCTTCATTTAAAGATTACTTGCAAATAGAGGATGCTTCATATTTTATTCCAAATATTTATTGTAATCTGGTTCGAAACACTTTTCTCTTAAGTTAGTAATAATTGTTATTTTGATATTACATGTAAAGGCTTAATTATTGTTCATTTTGTGTAACTACAAGGTATCCTCACATAACTAAGGATCATTTGGTAAAGCTTTTGAAGCAATTGATGCTGAGTACGGTCCATCCTTTGCATGGGAAACTTGAAGGAAGTAGTCCTAATGCAGCTGATGTTCCTACTTTACTTGGATATGGTTCATTTTCGCTTCTTGATAGTATGTGATAAGCTATAGTAATCTTTTTCTTGATGATCACTTAAGCTAAGATCACGAGTTATTAACTCAAACTTAAAAAATGTTTATAATCTTAGGCTATTATATGAATTTAATGAATTAGCAATTTGTATATATCTATTCATGATTTTCTTTTCTTAGTTTTGTGGAATATTCTTAAAGGGATGATTAATATGTCAGGGCTTGCTTTAAGTTACTAGGTTTGGAATGGGTATATATCAAAGCTTGTTTCAGTTTTTGCTTTGTTAGAATTGATAATTGAATATATAAACCTCCCAAAATTATATTTGCTTCTATAAGTGCACAGTTTACAATTGTTATCCTTGGTCAGCTCCACCAAGACTGGTACTGGCATATACAAATACAATGTCATCATTGTGGCAGGTAGTAATGAGCATGTGTAAAAAGGGAAAGGTCCAAGATTCTAAATGTTTAAACACTTGATTGGGTAGTTGTCTTTGGTTTAAAATTTTCTATTGGCAAATTTGCATTTAAATATGTCTGGAAGTTGCTATAGTTGGCCATGCTCCCAACATTAACAACAAAAGAATGGGATATTTACTCTATTTTCATTCCTGTGAATGTACAGTTGATAGAAAAACAGCTGACAAGCTGGTGAAGCCCCCTCTACTTTACATGCGTTGGCCGCACATGAAGGCTAATCAGGTTCAGGGGCTAAGTTTAAGGGAGACTGGAGGTGGTTTTGCAAAGCACCATCGTGCTCCTTCCATTCGCAGTGCATGTTATGCTATTGCCAAACCATCTACTATGGTGCAAAAGATGCAAAATATTAAAAAGCTAAGGGGGCACCGTGTAGCTGTCTATTGTGGTATGAATCACTCTTCTTCTAAACTTCTATTAATGTGGTGGCTTTATACCATTCTCTGAGTTCATGTTCAGTTATTCTCATGGAAGTCACTAATTATACGTGAGTCACATTACACCAATAAAAGCTGAATCCAGTGCATTTTCATTTTAAGTGTTGCTTTCTCTTCTTAGAGTTTCCTTATAAGTTAAATGTTGATTTATTAATAATTAATCATTTCCACTTAGATGCATATAAGTAATTACTTTAATAGCTGTACTTATGGTTGATCAATTTAAAAAAAATGATTTTATCTTGCAGCCATATTTGATGGATCCGGGAGATATGTTATTAGTGGTTCAGATGATCGTCTTGTCAAGATTTGGTATATGGAAACTGCATTTTGCTTAGCTAGTTGCCGTGGACATGAAGTGAGTCAAGAATATAATTTATGAAAGTAACTTTGATAAGTTTGTTTTCCTTTTAATATCATTTAATCTTATGCTGTCATTATTAAACTGAAGGGTGATATTACTGACTTGGCTGTAAGCTCAAACAATGCTTTGGTGGCATCTGCTTCAAATGATTTTGTCATTCGAGTTGTAAGTAGTAGAACTTAATTTTTTGTTCTGTCCTGCAAACCTTGTACAACTAAGTTGACATTTGCTTTACAACAGTGGCGCTTACCAGATGGGATGCCAATATCGGTTTTGCGGGGACATACTGGAGCAGTTAATACTATTACATTTAGTCCCAGTGTTATATACCAGCTACTATCGTAAGTTTAAGAGTTATTATGGCCTATTGTTGCCTCTCTATATGCTGTCCTAGTGATTCTTGTGACTAACAAGGGATAAGTCTTGATGCTAATCTATTTATTTCATTCATAAATAATTGAATTGTAAAAAATTTGCTTTTCTCATGACCTGTGCCATATAAAAATCTCAAGTTTTTTATTTGGGTATACATACTATACCTGTAAAACTAAACTTTAATATTGTAATAAAAACTTATATTGTGAATTTAACATACTCCTTTGCATGCCATTGGATCACTTTGCACCATTCGAATGGCCTACAAAGCACCAGCCATGTGACAATCATATTTTATAATTATATTCTTTTAAATTATTTATTTTAATATAATTCAACTATTCTTAGTCTTTTTTTAGAATATATTAAGAATATTCAATAGCTTATCTCGTCTTAAATCTTCTTATCTTCTAGGATCCTTATTCTTAGGGATTTTATCTTATCTTTTAAAAGTTATTTGTTCTTTAGGATTAGGAGTCTAGTATTAGTATAAATAAGGGATGTTTATTTCCATAACAATGTGAAGAAAATAGTGTTCTGTCTTTCTTCTCAATTCCTTTCCTCGATATCTAAAACTGAATAATTTCAACATGGTATGAAAGTGGTACCATCTTCTTTGACCTATCATGTCATTGTTTTGCCGTCAAGTTCTGTAAAATCAGGAGCTCTACTTTATTTCCATGTATTTTCTTACCGACTAACCATCTATTGTGTTGTATCCTCATTCTGGCAAGTTTAGATCTCCCTTTCTCGTCATCACTGCTGCTGCTCTGTTTTGGCCTTTGTCTTCATTGCTGAACTCGCTTGCCTTTGTCTAGATCTGTGCTCACACCTGCAACTTCAGACCTCTTATTTTTATTTTTTTTGGGTGGGGGTGGTGGGGGGTGGGGGTATTCTAACCAGTTAAGTGTAATCTATGCCCCAGACCAGAAGAATATTAATTTCTTCATTCTTTTACACACATACATCATTCTAGTGTTCTTAATCTAACTTTTATGACTTATGAAATATGTAGGTCATCAGATGATGGAACTTGTAGAATATGGGATGCAAGAAATTCACACAATCCACGAATATATGTGCCTCGACCTCTAGATGCTATAAATGGTCAGATAATTGCTTATATTTCTGTTAACTGATCAGTCCTAGAACTGGTTGTGGTTTGAGTTTTGCATTTTTACCATAATAAATTTGATATGGTGGTACAATCTATATTCAGTTTTTGTATTGGATCAATTAGATTCTATTAAAATCTAAATTCAATATAAAAAATGAAAAAATATTTTTACATTTCAACATGTTTTTTAAATGAATAACTACACTCAGAACAATGAATGGAATTATCAAATCTAGTTCAAATCAAAACTATGCAAGTTTGGACATACAAATTGATGACTTGTTACTTAAACATTCCAAATCAGTAGTCTCTGACTTGATGACTGCCATAATTACTTTTTTGTTATTAGGTTCTTGATTGAGGAATTAAAACTTTTTCAGGGAAGAGCAATGCTCCACCAGCTAGTTTGCCATCATCCTCAAGCAATGGTCAACAAAGTTATCAAGTACTTTGTTGTGCATATAATGCAAATGGAACTGTTTTTGTTACTGGTAGCTCTGATACTTATGCCAGGGTAGGTTTACTGATGTACTCTTCGCATATTTTCTATTTTCTTCCATTAATACAATTAGCCTTGTCTTATTTAAATATTTCATCTATTCATATATGTTGAGAAAATTACTGCTATTTGCAGGTGTGGAGTGCTTTGAAACCCAACACTGATGACTCAGAACAACCAATACACGAGATGGATTTATTATCTGGTCATGAGAATGATGTTAATTATGTGCAGTTTAGGTTAGCCATCCTGGTTAGATCTACACTTATTTAATTTTATTTTGTAAGGATCCTTATTGTCTTTTCTACTCTGCATGCAGTGGTTGCTCCGTGGCTTCAAAAATTTTGACATCTGACCCCTGGAAAGAAGAAAATACGCTGAAGTTCCGAAATTTCTGGTATATCCTAATGCTTCTTTCCTGTAATTTTTTTTTCTACTCTTGTTTAGTTTTATTTAATGTAACAAGTGTACCCTGCACTCATTACTAAATATGTTGCATACTGATGTCATATAATTTGTGTATTTCAGGTATTGTCATGATAACATAGTTACCTGCTCTCGTGATGGAAGTGCAATTATATGGGTTCCCAGATCACGTAAATCTCATGTGAGCTCCTTTAAATAAGATTACCATTGAACTTTGGTCTATTTTTATTCTTGAAGACATTTTCTTTTCTATAACTATTTTGGGCATCTTTGTGGCATGTTCAGTTTCATTTTTTCCCCATGCTTACCATATGTAATATGTTGGAGTTTTCCTCTTCTATTCCAGGGAAAAGTAGGACGCTGGACTCGTGCATATCATTTAAAAGTGCCACCACCGCCTCTGCCTCCCCAACCTCCACGAGGTGGTCCAAGGCAGAGATTTCTACCTACTCCTCGTGGTGTCAATATGATTATATGGAGCCTGGACAATCGCTTTGTGCTTGCCGCTATTATGGGTAATGTACTTGCTAACCCTTTGTTTGTCATATGAAAATAAGGGGGAGTGAGAGTGGAAATAGGGGGAGAGGAAATAATGTTGGTTGTTTGGTTGAATGGAAATAGAGTGGGGCCCACTAGTACTTTGCCACTCTATTTCTCACTTATTTCCATGCATCTTCTATCTTGTTATTTCTTCTCTATTTGTCTTCAACCAAACACCTTTAAATTTCATTTTATTCCTCACCTATTTCCATTAACCTTTTTCTATTTCCATCCACTCTATTTCTTTCCGCTATACCAAACAGACCCTAGAAGAAATAATGAAGCAGGGAAATTTATACCAACATATTATACACTTTTTTGTATACTTGGTATTTTAAATTAATGGTTATCCAAATCAGTCAAGGTGGTATAAAAGTTTTATTATTATTATTATTATTATTATTATTATCTCTTTTTTCTGACATTATTTGTTCCTTATCCTTTGCTGGTCTCTCTTCAAGTAAATCACAATTACTCATTATGTTGCTGATCTATTGTATTAATTTCTAACTCTTTGATATGATAACTTACTAGAATGAAATAATGTTATAATTGTTCTGACCTCAAGTTTTCTACATTGTTAGATTCATTGCATCTGAGATATTGTCAGCTTTAGCTCACATTTGCCTCACAGTTTTCCTTAAAAGGAGTGTTTGATACCCACTGTGGGGCTCAAACCCACAACCACTAGAAACCTGAGGCCTACACAAGAACCAAAGTGGACAATATCTTGAATCTGGTGATCCTAAATGATGCAATAGACTTGAGGTTGGAACAATAATGGAATATTCAAAGGATCCAATTTGTATAATCCATTGTTTGAAAATCGATTTTCCTATAAACTAAATCTGTCAGGGAGCATGCATAATTTCTACTTGGTACTACCACCTACTGCTGTTACATACATCACTATTGACTCAACATGGATCCTGGTTTAGTATGCAATGATATTTTATTATTCTTCATATGGAGTAGTGAATATTGGTTTTGTATGCAATTGATTTTTTATTATCCCCTATGGAGTAGAGAATATGATTTTGCTGTTTCATGTATCATTAAGTGTTGCCTCAACATGGATCCTGGTTTAGTACACAATTGATATTTTATCATCCCCATATAGAGTAGAGAATATGTTAGGTGTCTGTTGAAACTTAGAGTCTGTTCCAAGTCTTGCAATTTAGGGAGAGTTGTTAGTTTTTTGTTATGGGATTGGGCTTGAGGTTGCAACATTGTCTAAAATGCCTAAGGCAATTTCAACTTGTGCACCTCTTGCTTATATGATATCCCCCGTACTTGTCTTGTATACAACCAATGTGGGACTTTTTTATTTTCCAATATTATCTCACAAAAATTATATTGTTATGATAGTTGTCATGATAATACATCTTTATTCATTTGACTTTGCATTCATCCACCACTTTGTGATCCGTTCCCTACTCTTCTTTAGAACATCAATTTTAACTGAGTACATGTCTTTTCATCTTGAAGATTGCAGAATATGTGTTTGGAATGCAGTTGATGGCAGCTTAGTGCACTCTTTGACTGGTCATACTGAATCCGTAAGACTTATCGTCTGCCTTTCTCTACCCCCCTCCTTTCTTTGTGTTTTCTGTATTTTATGCAGTGCTAATTTGCTCCATTAGTAAACATCCTCAACTTATATTTTTTGGACTAACAAAATTGAAATTGGCTCATTCTTTTCTTATTGGGTTCAGTTCTAGCCTCTTATTACTTTTCTGTCTTGATTTGAATTTTTACAGTTCTTTCATGACTAAATACTGAGTTTTCAATGGTTGGCAGTCTTATGTTTTGGATGTTCACCCTTTCAACCCTCGAATAGCTATGAGTGCTGGGTATGATGGACGAACCATTGTGTGGGATGTAAGCTTCTTTTCTTTTGGGTCCCTAAATCTTAATGTTACATGTTCTTCGCAAAACAGATTAATTTATGCCTTTGTGGTATATTCTTTTTGCAGATATGGGAGGGCATACCTATTCGGACATATGAAATTGGACATTTTAAGTTGGTTGATGGGAAGTTTTCTCCGTAAGTGTCTCATAGAATAATTGTCTCGATAGGATTTTTTTTTGTTTTTTTTTCTTATTGTTTTTCATTTAATATTTCCATTCTTGCATCTATTGTTTTTTTTCCTCTTTATAGATTTTGATTTGTTCCACACTTTGGTTGTTATTACAATAATGGTTAAGCTTATAACTAGTATAAAACTCATTGTGTGTTTATTGTTATTGTCATAACAGTTATGATTATTATCATTTAAAATAAAAATTAGTTTCAATTTTATTTGTGAAAATAGTAAATGTTTTTAAAATTATTATTTATTAGATATTTGACATTTAAACAAATACAAAGGAAGAAGCAAAATTCATCCCCCCCTTTAGTGGATTTCTGGATCTGCCCCTGGTTAGAGGCAGCTAGAACTGTTCCAATGCTAACCGATAGTGTAAATACTAAACTTCACACTTTCAGTGGGTAACATTCATTCATATCAATACAACTAAATTCTCTCAATCTCTTTTCCTTTCTGTTGTATTTTCTCTCCACTATGAATTCTAAATCCCAAACCCAAACTAATTTGTTTAACATTATTTTTTTTAAATTGCTTTTTAACATCAATTCTACTAATAAAATCTAAACCAAATGTGCCCTCTACATTTTGCTTAAGTTCAATTTTTAATTAGAAAAATGGGGTTGCAAGCATTAAACTTAAACACTTGTCCACCACTATGTCACAGTGGCATTTGCTTTAAAGTGAAATCCAATAGGTAAGGACTCTGGAATTGTGTTATATCTAACTTGTTTTTTTAAAGGCCTGTAATTGCCTCCTTCCACTTGGATAATTCTGAATCTTGTCATATGGACAATAGTTCTCTGCTCTATATTCAATCTGACCGACATATTTTTACTAATAGTAATTGTCTGGATCCATGCCAACACTAAGCTACAATTGTCAAGTTTGTATATTGATCATTTCAAGCTATGAGTTTATGCCTGTTGCTTTGTGTCTTGATGTGGAAACTCTGTAGGCTCTATACCTACCTTGCTGATCATGAGGGTTCCATGTCACATGAATTATGCCATCTTTTATCCATCTTAGATGAATCAGGATCTATGACGGTGTGTAATTCATTAAAATATTCTGCGTTCATTTTAGGGATGGAACATCAATTGTGCTTTCAGATGATGTTGGCCAAATATATTTTCTGAACACAGGTCAAGGCGAGTCCCAAAAAGATGCCAAATATGATCAGGTGGTCAAATTTTTCAATATTTATGTTGATATTAGCTTCATAGCATGTAAATTTATATGTCTATTTCGTTGATTTTTCTGGCAGTTTTTTCTTGGTGATTATCGACCCCTTATTCAGGATACTCAAGGAAATGTTCTTGATCAGGTTGAGAGTAGTCATTGTGCCCCTGTACTTTGTTGATTGTCATCTTGATTGACTTGATAAGATTGTTGAATTTTCAATGTGTTACCCAACCTATGTCACATCTGATGCAGGAGACTCAACTTCCACCACACAGAAGAAACATTCAGGAACCCCTATGTGATTCTAGTATGTTATGGCTCTTATTCTGAAATTCTTATATTACTAGGATGCAAATTTCTCTTACAATAATTATTTCATTACCAGGTATGATGCCATATCCAGAACCTTATCAGAGTCAATTTCAGCAACGTCGACTTGGTGCACTTGGCATTGAATGGCGTCCTTCATTGATAAAATATGCTGTTGGTCCAGATTTTAGTGTTGGTCAGGACTACCCAGTGGTACCTTTGGTAGACTTGGAAGGAATGGTTGAGCCACAACCAGAGTTCTTGGATGCCATGTTCTGGGAGCCAGAATATGACATTATTGTAAGTGATGATAATGACTCTGAATACAATGTGAATGAGGATAGTTCTAGTGCAGCCGGGCAAGGGAGTGTTATCTCTTCTAGTGATCTAGAATACAGTGAAGATGACTCTAGTAATAGGGACGGCCTTCGAAGATCAAGAAGGAAAAAACATAATGTTGGAGTAAGTATCGCCTTTTTTGTTGGATAATCGTTAATTACAAATTGTTATCTAACCATAATGTTTCTCAGGTTGAGGTAATGACTTCCTCTGGAAGGTGTGTAAGGAAAAGGAATTTGGATGAGTGTAATGGTAATACTTCTGGAAGTAACAGACTCCGCAAGAAATCCAAGGGCAGCTCAAAACCCTCAAAAAGGAAATCTTCCAAAGCTAAGACATTGAGACCCCAACGAATTGCTGCACATAATGCTCGTAGTATGTTCTCTCAAATTGATGAAGCATCTACTGATGGGGAAGATAATGATTCTGATGAAGAAGCATCAGACAGTTTCCAAGATCCTGATGATCTTAGTGAACCTGAGATGGAAATGAATAATAAGCATGTTGAACTTAAAATTCCCCTTTTAGAAAAGTTTGCAACTGTGTCCAAGCCTCCTGCATTCTGTGAGTCCCAGGCAAATGTTGAAACTAGACCGAGACTGGTTGTTAAGTTTTCACTTCGTGATTCTAAGAAGAATGTGCCCACAGAGGACACAAGACTAGCTTGTGAGACTCAGGATAATATGGTATGCCAGTCTTTTAGACCTCAACCTGAAGAAAGTGATCAAAAAACTTTTCCAGACACAAAATCGTTGGACCCTGCATTATCTTCTATGGCTGCACCTAATGCTAAACTTCCCCAAAGCCTCGACAGAAATGAAAATGATGATAAAGAACAAACTGAAAATATTACAAATGATCTGGATGCATCCAGATATGTTGAGGCAAACACAGATCAGTGCAGAAAAATGAAGACACATACACACGAACTTTCAAGATCAGGGGATGCTTTGCTGACTGATGCTGAAATTGATGACCATCTTGAACAAAATGCCAATGGGTATGTAAAGCCTGAGATGAATCTCACAAAAAGGTTAATGATACTGCTTCCTTTTATTTATTTGGTAATCTCTTCAGAATCCAATGCTTTTTCCTACTATGTTTTGCAGGAGATCAGAACAAGTGATTGGCAAGTTAGAGACTGTCGGGAGTATGGTTAATACAGAGCTGACTGATTTTGAAGATGCACCTAAATTTTCATCACTTGAACCTTCATTGTTTTGCAATCCTCAGCCAAATGCTGAAGGCTCCTTGACATCTGGTTATGATAAGTTCCATGGTGGTGATAAAGGCCAATCTGGATCTGAGAAATGTGCAGAGGACTCACTAGAAAACAATGAAGTTGTTCAATCAAGCCACTGCCGTAACCTCAAAATGAAAGCGCCTGTGAAATCAACCAAGTTAGTTATTAAAAAGAAACAAATTTCACCAGACACTGAAGGTTCTTGCAAACTGAAGATTGTTAGTTCTAAGGCAGATTCAACTGGTGCTAGAGGTATTGTAATATCTGGAAGTTCCTCCTTTATGGGGCCTAATCTAGTCACAGAAGTACCAGAAGGTGAAGATGACAGAAAATTTAGTTCTCCACAGCTACTGCATTCATATTCTGACAAGAGAAGTTATGATCATGTCCATAAAAGGGACAAGTCATATAAAGGTAAAGTCAATCAAGATGGTTTTGAATCTTTTGATTGTGATACGGAAGAACATACTTCTGTTTTCAGCAATCCACATGGTTTAGGAATTGGTTTGTTTGATGTTACAAGTGATCCTATGCGTCAAACACGATCTATAAGGATGAAGACAACTTCTGAGGAGCCAAGCACTTCTAACAGAAGAATTAAAATTCGACAGGGTCAAAGCTCCAGGGGCAAACCTGAAGAGGGTGTCAATGATTCTGGTACTTCAACTCGAAGGGTGTCAAATCACCATGTCAAAAAATTGTCATGGCTGATGTTGTCAGAGCTTGAAGAGGGTTACCGATATATTCCTCAACTTGGTGATGAAGTTGTGTACTTTAGACAGGTAGTTTATGTTATATATATATATATATATATATATATATATATATATATATATATATATATATATATTTTCTGTATGGTTTGTATTACTTTATAGTTTGTTTTGGAAGTCAAGTTTCCCTAATCCGTATCCTAGTTTATGTTTTTATCCTTATTTTATTGGTTGTGTAATCCGTTTCCAAATTCATCTTCTTTAGCTTATTTGATTGGCAGGGCCATCAAGAGTACATAGAGTCATATTCATTATCTGAATCAGGTCCATGGAGACTATTTGTAGGACTAGGTGCTTCTGAAATTTGCAAGGTTGAAGAACTTGAGTATGCGGAGCTACCAGGCTCTGGGGATAGCTGTTGTAAACTTAAACTTAGATTTGTGGATCCTTCTTCGTGTGTGCATGGCAAATCATTTAAATTAACTCTACCTGAATTGATTAACTTCACTGACTTTGTTATTGAGAAAACATGGTATGATACTGCCATGAAGAGAAATTGGTCTTCAAGAGATAAATGCATGGTCTGGTGGAGAAATGAAGATGGGAAAGGTGGAAGTTGGTGGGATGGTCGGATTATTCAAGTGCAGGCCAAGTCTGATGACTTCCCTAACAGTCCCTGGGAAAGGTATCGGGTCCAGTACAAGACTGATCCAAGCGAGAATCATCTGCATAGTCCGTGGGAACTATATGATCCTGAGATGCTGTGGGAGCATCCCCACATTGATCATGAGATCAGAGATAAGCTGCTTTCCTATTTCATCAAATTAGACCACAGGGTAAGTAGATATGAAGTTTTATTAACTTTGTTCTTTCCACTTAATTAGGCTTATTCTTGCAATTTGCAATATTATAACTTGATTTGGGGGTGGGGGGAGAGATGGAACGTTTCTCATTGTTTTTATTTCCATCAATCCAGCAGAGGTTTGATATCCAAGCATTGAACCAAGTAGCTGAGAGGTTAGAGTTTGCAAACAGGTACTAAATCTTTTGTCTGATTTTTTATACAGTCCTGTTCCGCAATTTTCAGGCCTTGAAATTAGGTAAACAAAATGTAAAAATGTCAGAGAAAGCGACAAGTTAAATGTGTGACTTCAATAATTTGTCATATTGGATTTGTATTACAGGTTTCCTGCCCCATTCTATCCTGAACTAATTCAATCAAGATTGAAGAATGACTACTATCGGAGTGTGGAAGGTGTGAAGCATGATATAATGGTAATGTTATCAAATGCTGAAGAATACTTTAAAATTACAAAAAATGCTCAGCTGGTGAGCAAGATCAGGAGAATATCAGAATGGTTTAGAAGGAAACTTGAAAGGATATAGAAAGCTCAAATTGGGTTTTATAGGCTTCTTCTAACATTGTTTTGCATTCTTTAATCCAATTTTGGAGAATTAGTTGGTGTTTAAGTTGGTTTTATAAAATGAAAAAGGTCATTGGTGGTGGTAAATATCAGCTGTCACGTCCTTGTTAATGCCAATTGTCGTTACGAGGCATCTTCGGCTTTATAACTTTGATTACGAATTTCAATGTTTTGTTGGTTTTGCCTAGGCCTCCGCTAAAGCTGAGTTTAAGCTTCAATAGAAAGTAGTCTAAAAGCAATAAAATATTCCATTCCCTACTCGTCAGTTGTCAGTGTATTCAGGTTTGTTGTCAGAAAAGAAATTATATACGAGAACTTTCAAATTGCAACTTTAATTGGACTGCAGAGCAATTCAAATAGGATAAACTGCGTCATTCTACATGCATTGGCTTAATCTGCGCTAAGAATCATTCAATGACTCACATGGATGAGCAACCAAAAGTAGACTCTATCATTTCCTGGAAAGCTACAGTAGGAACGGGATTCCCCTGCCGCTAGGAAGTTCTTGCATTTACTCATTCAGATAATTGAAACTGCTGGATGAAGATAGGATGATTATATGTTTGAGATGTGAACTATCTGACCTTTATCCAAATAGTGCTAATTTATTGTGTGAATATAGGGAAATTACTTCCATGTGCCATTGGTGCACCTAGTTTGGTCAATAGTGGGTCACAAAATACTGAATGCAGATGTAGGTGGAGGATTCCGAGGAATACAAATAACCTCTGATTTTCAGATTGAGCATCTAGAATAACCCATTGAAATTACAACTCTACTGAATCATTGGTCTTTGCAGTTTAACGCTTTTTGCGGGTTGGTTCAGCATCATAGAGATGCTCCAATATTAACTTATTAGTTAGACTTATTAAACACGTTAAATTAAATCGGTTAGCTTATAAGTTTTCATGTCTTCTTTCACTTGATTAATTATTGAGGTTATTTTCTTAGGTTTAATTACTGTTTTAATCTTTAAATTTAAAGTGTGTTTTTTTAGTCCCTAAATTTAAAAATATTTTTTTAATTCCAATTTTGTCAAATTATTTTTGTAGTCCTTGACACAATAAATTAATATTTTATGTCGATTTTTAACATTTTGTGGTGGATTTTTAATATTTTGTGATAATTTTGAAATGTAAATTTAAAATGAACCAATATTATGACTTAATTTGGAAAATTAATCTATTTTCTTGCCAAATTGGTTTAAAAAAATTTTAAAATAAGTATAAAAATTGGTCTTTTTAATCAAAACTAATTTTAAACAAGGCCTTAATGTAGTTTTAGTATGTTGACCAATTGCTTATTTTAGTTTCTAGCATAATAAATTGACACCGTGTGACGATTTTTAGCTTTCATAAGTTAGTTTTTATTTTTTAACAGCTTGAATTTACATTTTAAAACTGTCATAATGCTAAAAATAGTCACAAAGTGTTAAAAATTATCATAAAGTGTTAATTTATTAGGTCAAGGACTAAAAAAAGTAAATTATCAAAATTGGGGAACTAAGAAAAACATTTTTAATTAAGTCTTTTTTATCACTCATTGAGGTTATATTTGTGTGTAATCTAGTCAGACTATATCAGTTTTTAAATAATAAATATGCAAAAATTAATTTAAACTTATTGTTTCTTATCTTTTTTAGTACTTTGTACTTAAAAAACATGCACACTAGCAAGTCATCAGAATATTTTACATGTAATTTTTTATGCGTATATTTCATGTAATTTTAAGTTTAAGTAAAACCTTAAAGAATAAAAAATTATCATCATTAACAAATACAAAGTTGGGTGGGCTTTTTTTGCGGAATAATAAAGAAAAGCAACTCATAATTAAGTAACTTTTTCATCATAAGAAACACACATATGAAAAGGTATAAAGAATGGAAACAATTTTGTTATGGCATATATCATCTTATTGATAAAAATATTTTAAAATAAAAATATAACTAAAAATAAAATTTTAATTTTTCAGATGATAAGTAATTCAAAAAAATTATAATAATTTAATTTAGTAATTATTTTAAAACACAATCTATAAATAAATAGAATTTCCATAAAAAGCATATAAATATGTTCTTTTACCTTTTTTATATTTATCAGCTAATTCAGCAACTAATTTTACAATAAACTTCAAATTCAATCATTTAACTTCTTTTTTTTCCGGAATTTTATATAATTATCCGTCGGTGACTAGTGAGAATGAGATGCCCCTTTTAGTAGCAAAGTTTACTCAGTCGCATAATGTTCCAAGTTCCAACTGTAATGTGCTAGTTAGTTGCATCTTATGTTCTGTGTTTGTATACACTTTCTTAAGCCTATTTATATACGGCATATTAACATGAAACTGATTTAAACATTCTGTCTTTCTGAATATCAATTTGATCTCGAATGCAGTCATCACATCAGATTCTCACAATTTCATTGGTGGCTCTGCATAGGCTTGTGCTGGGATCTCAATTTCTGATAGACAAACCATTACACACGTGTTTGCTGTGTTGTGGGATTAGGTAGATATGCTGTTGTCTCTAATGTTTTCATTTTAGTGTTTGATTTTCTCACTTCTGATCTTTCATCTCAGTTTCTGCTTTAATTTGTGCATTCAAAAAAATTTACCCTGGAATCAGTATTATGGAATCATTAGATATACTAGCTAATTTATGTTTTCATTTTACTGAAGTAATGTCAACTATCTTGGCTAATGTTTTCGAAACCCGCAAATTTTTCTGAAAACGATTTAGTCTCATTTCAGAATTTGAGACTAGTGTTGGTAAATATCAGAACCTTGTGAATTGTGATAGCTACCTGAAAATACTTCAGAGTAAAACAAGCAGCAATGTGAAATTATTCCAGGACAAAAATTACTATCCAGCATTAAAAATTGGAGTTTTACCTCAAATGGCTAACCCTCATCGGATTTAACATAGACATGGTAGTTCATTCTTTTGAAACGCAAGCAATAGTTATAAAGCACTTATGTTGATTTCATTCTTCATATGATAGAACTCAATGTTAGTTATCCAACATGCCAGTTTCGTTGGTAGTGTGTCGATTTAATTTCAAGTTTCAGCTAAATACATGAAGGCTTCCCCATTGTACATGTTTGGAAGATTGTCTAATGGACTTGTTTTACAAGTGAATACATACATATAGGTGAAATTTGGTTGTTCTATCTACTTGGATTGGTAGGAAACAGTATAAATACGGCAAAGCTATATGCATTTCAATAAATGAATTATTCTTTCTTTTTTTACAACAATAAATTTATGCCTCCAAAATGGTAGAACTTGACAGAGCATCAGTATAATGCTCTGATACAAGTTAAATCAAATAACGACCTATGATTGTGAATGTCTTAAAATTTCATCATTTGGTGTCTCATTTTCTTCATCATCTCCATCAGATATCGATGAGTCATCGTCAGAATCCTGATAAATAGAGGAACAATCTTTTTTAGTTGTGGCTGCGTGTCACTCATAATCGGGGAATCAATCAGTACAAACAAACAAAATGCATGAAAATTTTTAAAACCTGATGATGGTGACGCTTAATATTGTCATGAATGGCTCCGATCGCCTTAATAATTATGTACATGGGTATAATAATTCCACTGGCCCTTAGGAAAAAGACCTACAAAAAATACTGAAAAAGTTAATTTAATGATTCACAAAGTAGATACTAGTATTTCCTTTTAGTAGAAAACTGGGAATCAAGTACTTACCGTAAGAATTGTAAATGGATAATCTTCCATTCCATCTGTAAGGAGTGCGAAAAGATGTCTTACAAGCAAGATGAGTGTAAACTGCAAAAACAAATGGCAACTAGTTATTTTAAGACATCTAAAAACATCACAAGTTGCACTGTGAGCAACTAAACTATTTTAGGTTTGGTCATGTTAATATCAATATCTGCAAATCCACTACAACCACCGGTAGGAGTAAACTCTACCTTAGTTTTTAAATTGAAATGAATAATTTTTTTTAAAATATATTGTCTTCTTACTAATCTTTTTTCTTATTGAATGGAAAAAGTAACAAATGTGTATTTTTAAAATTTTTAATATATCTTTTTTTTTTTTATAAGAATAGAAGACAGTGTCAAAGATTTATAATAATTCATACATCTTATTCAATCAACTGAATAACATCTCTTAATTTTTTCTCTTTTCTATATATTTATTTTATTTAATAGTGTTTTTTTCAATATATGTATTTTATTCAATATTATTCTGTCATAAAGTAGTAACAAGAGAGATAATAGAAAACATCATAAAATAAAAATACTAGAGCACTACTAGTAAATAATAATATTCCCAACAAGGCTCAACAAATCCTTTGTTTCCTTGAAGAAGAAAATATTGTAAAGGTCAATTCAAATGTAGCTCTCAACAAAGCCGCGTGTTGGTAGTGGGCCTAGTGGCATCCCCATTAACAACGGAATCGGATTTAAAGCAAACTTTCAAAATCTGAATCGTCCAGATTTTCATGCAACGGTTATAAAATTAAATGCATCCACTGCACTGAATCCAGTTCCACACAACAGGCCTATTATTCAGTTGGCAGTAATTGCAATCTAGGAGTTTTTGACTCCTTCAATTTTTTAAGTGCCCAATTTCAGACCAATTCAACAAAATTAGGCATACAAGTACCGCAATGCCAGTTGCCTCGCACACTGTTCACTTGCATTTAAAAAATCTGAATCAAGTTAAGATTTACCCATCACCCACTACGAAACAATAAATCTAAAAAAGAAAAAGAGTAGGACTGCTCAACGGCACTCCCTTAATAAATCCAAAAAAAAAAAGAGTAAAATACTAAATACATTATAGTTTAAAAAATATATATTTTTCATTTAATACTTTGTTTTCGAAAATCTTTAACAAGTACTATGAAAAAACTCAATATAAAAAAAGTATATAAGAAAATAATGCTTACTGCTAAAGCCAGGGATCGACAACAAGCTGCGGTTCTATCCGAAGCATACGTGCATTCAGAGTAATTGTTTCCTTCAACTATACCCACTATTCTTGTATTTAACGGTTCTTGTTCAGTCCTTGAAATTTGCATGCTATCCCTGTAATGTAATACACCACCAACGAATTAAAAATGAGCCTTTAGACTATTTCTCAATTTTTCCACAAATAATCAAGAAACAACTTTTCTGCACCTAAAAGATAATAAAAAATTGGGTTTGAGAGAAAAACTGTGCCAACTTAGCTTAGTCAAGGTGCCACATTTTAGAATTGTGATACGATTAAGGCTAAACAATTGGTTGCAAGGCACATAATTTCACTTTGATTAAATTACACGCGGGAAAGTTGAGTCAGTTTGACACGTTGTAACCAAAAAAATTAAAATTGTGTTTTAATACTTAAATTTAACATAAGCATGTGAAATCAATTCAACCATACGAAAAAATAAACATATAATGCGGGAATACCTAATGGTCATTGCTGCATCAGCTACTTGCGATTTCTTTGGGGCTGCTGTATATCCGGATTCATATTGCTGCAAAAACAAGGTACAAAAAATAAAAAAGAATCAGTTTTTGCTCATCACATTAAAATAAAATAAAAACCGAAGACCCAAAAACGAAAAGAAAAGTGGATCACAACAGACACTTTAACCAAAAAGCTTCATATATACCTGGAGACATATTTCACAAGTTGTATTTCCTTTCTCATTGCACCAAGTCTGAATGCAATCTCTGTGAGCAAACTGAACAATAAAACTAATCATGACAAGATTCATGAAAAACAAAGTAAACATAAAAGTTGTTAAGAGAATGTGGATTTACCTTAACTGTCCCAGAACAAGCACAAGGAGCTTCCAAGGTTTTGGAGCTCTCAAATTCTTCTTCATGACATATTCTACAGCGAGAAATCCCAGAAAGTGATCTCAAATCATCAACCAGCAACACAACTTCTTCCATGTTTCTTGCAACCACAGAGAGCTCCATGTCTCTTATTAAAACTTGAGCCTTGGTTTTCAAATTCCGTTTAGTACTCTGTTTTCCCCTCTCTCTCTCTCTAGAATCTCAACTATATATATATAAAAAAAACCCACCGAATTTCCAATACTGCCCTTGTATGATTGTTTAACTAAATAAATCTGTCAATATTGATATGACCTTTTCTTCCTTATATTTCCATCTCTCTTTTTTATATGGAAGAACGGTTCGTGGGTAGCAAACTTGTATTCAGTGGAACCAGATCATTAACCATAAACATAATAAATGAAGGCTAGCTTTGACTCCAATGCAAATGCATGCAGGGTCAAACAAAACCCCATTTTGGCTTCCTCCCAAGGCATGGAGCATTTAAGATAGTCAAAATTAAGAGAGAAGACCATATGAGAACATTAATGTGTTCTAGAATTCCTTGCTTATAAAAGGAGAACAAGTAATGGACTATGCCAAATGGGAAAGAAGAATATTGCTAAATGTACCAATTCTCCAAGAAAAGTGTAACTTATAGTGGTGGCTGACTTCAACCAAATATCTTTACATTTTTATTTTATTTTTTAACATGTTATTATAGCTAACTATAATAACCCATTGATTCATACTAACTTCGTACTTAAAGCCTTTTGGTGACATATAGCAATAAAATACATTGTTGTGTGTCCCGCCGTGTAAATCTGGAACCCCCGATTAACGGTCACAAACAATCAAAGACAAACTGAAATTTGAAATCATGGGCCCCGCTATTTCATTAGATTAATCCAAACGCGTTCACCGAAATACATCATTAACCGTGATTCGGCGGGCCTTCCTTTCCATGTCTCATGTCTTATTCCTTTCTTTCTTTATTCTTATATATGAATATTAAACAAAGATAAATTCAAAATGAGATCACAGGGATGTGATAAAGAGAAATAGAAGGGCAAAATAATGTTATAAAAGATATTATATAAATAATGTAACTCATAAATTAATATATTCATTTGAAAAATGAATAAACAATTTTGGCAACAATGATCCAATCAGCTATTTGATAGGAAAATAATTGTATTGTAAGATGCAACTACGTATGTTTAATTTTTCATTCTTTTCAGAAAAAAAAAACTGCATTGAAACGTAATTTACTAATATCATTTTTCTTATAAAAATAAATGAAAGGCATACGTGTGTATATAGAGTTATGAATAATGGAGGGTTTTATGATTTTATCTCTTCACATATATAGGTACAAATACTCCTATCATCTATCGATTTGCTCACCCAATAAACTTGATTTGTTTGCCATGTAAAAGAATACATTTTTTTTAAATAGAGGAATATGTAAAAGTACTAGTTCCACACGTAATTTATTTCATATTATATGGGAGAAAACTGACGAATGTGTTTTATTCTTTCTCGGTCTTATCGTCTCTCTTTCTCTGGGTGGATTTATCCAACAATTACAAGCAATCCTTGCCATATGGAAGCTTCGCAATTTCGAAAATTTAAACCTTTCTTGAGCTTTTCTGTAAGCAAATTATCAAGTGGACGGCACAAACTTGTTTTTGTGGAGGAAAAAACCTTACTTCATCATTAAAGTGTGCCCCACTCACAATTACAGCTGCATCCATCCTAAGTAGCAAATTAAACGCTTATGCTTCTCCGATCCTGCTACGTGCTGCCACATCCGCGTATAAGAGAATTTGATATTATTAACGAAAATAAATGGGGGTTAAAATAAAAAGATACTCCTATAATTTAGATAATATTTATTTAGATCTTCAACCAAATAATAACTTGTGAATAAATAGTACATGCACTAAACAATTAGGATTATCTAGTGATGGAGAAATTTAAATAGTATACACAAAGATATAAGTTCTAACTTCACTGCCATCATTGTACAAAGAAGTGCATGCACTGCTAATTAAACTTAAAACTTGTTGATGTTTCTTTAATATTATGTCGTAGCATTTTAAGTAAAAACTATTTAATGTTATAAAAAATATTCACATATTGTTATTTGATTTGAAATTTTGATTATATGATATAATAAAGAATTTGGTTTAAATTTCTCTCTTAAAAAATTGCTGTAATGCTAAATAGTGCTTTGTAGTTTGTAATTATGGAAATTTATAAATGTAGTATTTGATGTTTTCTTTTTCTTTTTTAACTAGGGTATATGGTGGCGGTTGATAACGAAGTTGTTCGGTTAGATCAAGAAAACGCCATCAACGTTGAGCTTGATTGAAGCTATGGTTTGTGTATCTTAAAAAAATGTGCTCCGATAAAGAAGTAGTGAGCAAAGTATTCACCCAATGTTTGCAAATTTAACTGTTTTGATTAGGAGTGAGAATTAAAAGGTATCCTAGCTATTATTGAACATTGACGTCTTACCTTCCAAGTTCATGCAAATAGCCAAATATCAGAGGTTAAGATAGATGTAGGAAAAATGTAACACTTTGTTTTTTTTCAGGTAAGGTGGACCATAACGTAAACATAATGCTCTTTACAATAACGCTTGGATATAATTACGATTTGGAAAGGAGCATATGGGCTAACATATCTTAGTAAGATTGCTAATAGATATCTGGCTGCTGTTGGGTGTTTTCTCTCCCAATCATCCAAAACATGAAGCAGTTCCATGTGGGCTAGGTCTCATTCGGTTGGTTTTGAGTCATTACATGTCGTCCATTAGGCCATTTCTAATTGCCTGGGCTTCACTCTCCTTCATCTTCAATCGTTGCTCCAATTCCAAGTTTCACGAGTGAAGAGTCTAATGTAGAGTTCAACAAGGTAATTAACATTCCTTAAACTCAAATCTTATTTCATTTCAACAATTCATAACTTTCACACTTTTAATTAACCCTTCATTCCTCTAAATGTTTGTTTTGCTCATGCTAATTAAATCAGATTTAGAAGACAAAAAAAAAAAATAGTTCAAGAAATCAAAGTAACTCATGGTGCTCAAATTGTCCGGTTGTTGTTCTTTCTCTTCCAACCTTAGGTGGGCAATGAAATAATTTTCAGGCGTTTGATAGGTAGAAGTTCCATGTTTAGGTGTACACTACCTAGCTACATATTGGTGGCTTTGCAACTATCAACTAATATTGCTACACCACACTCTTAAGACTCGAGGGATATATCTTTTTTTTTTTCTTCACTAGATAGAAGATCATGTATGAGATTGGTGAGGAAATCGTCTCAATCCTGGAAAAACAGCATAAAATAAAAAAGGATCAGTTAACTTATATCGTGCCTTCCATTAAAAAGAAAAAAAAGAAGAAAAATAGTAGATGCTACTTATTGGCCACTCTGTCAATTCCTTTTAATCTTTTGATTTTTCTTTTTAATGGGCAATATCTTCTTTGTTTCTTTGTTTCAAAGAAAAGTAGCTACGCAGGGAAACTAAGTTGGGACGATATTCTATTTTTGATTGGTTTAAATTGTGCCAATTCATTAAATGGATAAGAAAATGCAGTACCCACTGAAATAGACACCGGCGTGCCACTCAAGTTGACTAAGACTGCTGTTGACGGGAAAATTGTCTAGCTAGTCCTTCGATATGGGTTAAAGAACTAAAATCTTTCTAAACATAAATTTGGGTCATGATACGGAGCTAAGTAAACATAAATCTTTCTGAAATCTAGTCATGATATGGAGCCAAGTAAACATAAATCTTTCTAAATTAATATTTTTGAAAATAATATTATTTTCAATCCTAGATAAATATATATACAATCAGCAATTTTGATAAATTAATAAAATTATTTTTTTAGCAAAAATGTTTTAAAAATTTATGGCTTAAATATGCTTTTATTTTCTCAAATTTGGATCATTTTATTTTTATTTTCAATTTTCAATTTTATATTTTTAGTTTCTTAATTTTGAAAAATAATTTTTTTAGTCTCTTGTGACTATTTTTATTTTTAGTTTCGATGAATAAATTTGTGATTTTTTTTACTGTAAGGAATTAAAAAGTATGTTTTAAAATTGAAGGATTAATAAAATAAATTTAAATTTGAAAAAACAAACGTGACCTGAATTTAAAGGACAAAAACATATTTAAGCCTAAATTTATAAACTCATTAATGTTATTAAATTAAGGACCTAAAATTACAACATAACTAGAACAGTTTTTCTTTTAAAAAAAATAGAACAGTTTAGTAAGTTGTGAATTTATTTTCAAACATTGTTGTCATTTTTTCATGTAATTTAAATTTAGGTGAATTTCATTTTTAACTTTTCTCATTGTATTCAAAAGCTTTAATGTCGTGCTCTCGAACTCAATAAAAAAACTGTGAAGAGTTGGTGTTACCAATAATGCTTCCTTTTGCACAATTAGTGTTATTCTCAATCTAAAAGAAAAATTAAAATTAGTAACATAATTTATATGCAATTTTAAAAAATGACGCTCAAATTTTGACTCCATAATTAGTGATGGAAACCTAATTTTCATCACTAATTATTTGACTTTTTGTAGTGAAATAGGATTTTCAATCCACAAATTTTCTGTGCTTTGAACTTCTAAACATTCAGTATTTTCACCTAAATAATCTAACCGAAGATTGACATCTATTTTATTCAGGTAACTAAGATAATTAATCATTTTCTCAATCTCATGAATATAACTTTACTTTATTTATGTTTTTTAAAAGAATAATAATACATAGATATTTCCTAATTTTAAACATTTTATTAATATCTTTTATTTTTTTATATTTTTCTTCTCAGATCATAAATTTTATTATATTTATATTTTTTTTCTCTTTTACTAAGTATTAGATAATACTGTGGGTGTGGGTTTCCATCAAACATTTTTTCTTAAAAGTGCTTTTATCATCCGGCCTAGTAATGAGATTGAAGTAGCTTACATGATGTTTTAAATTTCAATTTCATTGTTATCGTTATAAAATAAAATAAAAAACCGAACAAATTTTATATTATTGAAAACAATTTACTATTGTCCCTTATTGAATATTTATCGTCTAACTTCAGACAATTGCAAGATTGACGATATTAAAATATTAGTAATATTTTTTTATAACATTCTCCAAATCACAGCCTTCAATATCTTACGGTAAAATCTCTTTCTGTAACACATCTCTTGAAAGTTTTTATGTCATGTTAGGCGGCGGAAAAAAATCAACATTTCATAGCCTTTCAATCTTGCTTAGATGAAGAAATGATGAGAATTGTCCTATCTTCAACCAATAATTAATAACTATGTAACATATTATTATTGATTAGAATCTTAAATGATACGATAATCCTGGATCACTTAATAATTTTTTTACTTAGATGGATTGGACAATTATATATTACCAACAAAATTTTTCTATCACGCATTTCCTAATCCAGCCGAAGAACACATTGGTCGTTAAAAAAACACACTAGGCATCCATGTTCTTTTGTTGGCATAACAAATCAAGATGTTCATGGTGAGATTTTTTTTTTGACATTTTCATGGTGAGATTCTTGAAGCAACATGACTTTGCATAAT
The DNA here is from genome assembly GCF_004193775.1 of Glycine soja. Lineage (NCBI taxonomy): Eukaryota > Viridiplantae > Streptophyta > Magnoliopsida > Fabales > Fabaceae > Glycine > Glycine soja. The sequence continues at coordinate 1,265,985 of NC_041011.1, forward strand.
TACTAATAATCCGTAAAGGAAAATTTTCTGAGTCATCCTCATTGTAACAAATAACAATTGTAAGCTTTTCTTTGCCCTGTTTTCTGCTTTCAAATTACTTTTTTTTGCAAGGGAATGATCAACTACTGTAACCTTTAAAAAAACAGTATATATTGTCCATACTAAAAACCTCGTTCTTTGTGTATCTCCAAAAACCATCTTTCATTGTTTTTTTTTTCTCTCTCCGTAAAATGGATATAATAAGCACTTGAATAATAATGTTCATTCAAAGGAATTTTCATACAAATATATAAAGAATATTTTTTGTTCTAAATCGCCTTCAATTTTAACGTTGCTTCTCCTTTATGTGAATCAGTGAATGAATAATTTCGGTTTGTATAACATTTGCTTCTTTTTTATTGATCATGATGATTGAGAGTAATAATAAACAGACTCATATTTTATATGGAGAATTAAAATTTAAATATATATTAAAAATAGTTATTAAAAGAAACTTCCTTTGTCAAAAAAAAGAAGAAAAAGAAGAATCTCCTTAGCTATTTGGCTATCTCGACGAGTTGCTGTTATGAGAATGATGCAGAGGTAGAGTTTCTCTTAATTATTTGGATTGTGAATATGACACCGTTGGTTGTTAATTTGAATTTGCTGCGTCTTAGCCAATATTGTTGTACGTATCCCGAAACCAAGACAAATTCAAGAAACTATCAAACTCAGTCTCCTTATATATACACATCAATTATTTTTTGTTTTTATACAACAATTTTTCTTTTGGTTTATCTATTCGTGCACTGAATTAAAAAGATCAAAGATATTTTAGGGGTATCACTTTCTTGGAAAAAGTATTGCATTGATAGATTATTATAGATTAAGGCTTTATTCGACTGTTTTTGAGTTAATTTTTAGCTTATTTTTATTAACTTAAAAGCTTATTTAATTATTTGGTAAATGATTTTTTTAAATATTTTTTATTTTTAATATATCTATCAAATTTTTTGTTTACATATAAATCATAATTTTATTTTTTATTTTTAATCATTTTACATCTTTCGATTAATTTTTCAGGACTTTTTTTGGGGAACAAAACTTAAATAGTGTAGACAAAATTTATAAAATAATATTTATCGATATCTTTCCAATTATTTTAATTATATTTTTATAATTAACATTAATTTAGTAAAAAAAAATTACTTCATTTTATTCATATTGAAAAGCATGTATATTAAATGTGATTGCCTCAAAAAAGTTGTGAAATTGACCATTAATTTCATAAACTAAACGAATATCTTTCCACAGGTCGTCCAAGCGAAATCAGTACTTAATCATAAATCATCATTAATCATTATTCTTAATAAAAAAATTATCCCTAAGAATAAAAAACATCAAAGATAATACCAAAGTTTTACAATATTTATACCTCCTAATCCATTAATTGAACTAATCCTTTGATTCGTTAATCTTAATATACTAAAGAGAATATATATATTTCAATAAGTTTGTCGACAGAAAAATACCATTTAATAGTTTACAGAAAAATTGTAGCAGTTAATAGATTATTAATATATATTTAAATATTAGATGAAAATTATAGAAATTTAAGTAAACAATGAATGCAACTTTTAAATAAAATTATAATAATTAATGATATTTATATAAATTTTATTAAATAAAAATATAGTAAAAATAACTCGTATCAGTTTTCCAAGTTTTTGGTATAGTTTATACAAAAGATGGATGGACATTGAACACCTTATGCCGGTAAGTACAGAAAGGCCGAGAGTAAAAAGGAATAACAAAAGTATAAATGTGATATAAAAAAAAAAAAAATATATCAACAATGTTTGCATTAGGTGTCGAAAAAATGTTATTGTACTTGATATGAACAAATTTGAATAATTGATCCTGCTGAAATAAGTGATAATATTAATTATTTTATTATTATTATTTTAATACATGGTATTATAACGTGTATACTTTTTTCTCTTCTTTTATCTTTTACATCTACTTAGCTTTCGCCAGCTAATGGTTGTCACGCTGACTTGACAAGTAGGCACTGGTGTAATAATTTATAATTTAAAAAACTGAGACAGAGAATCCACAGGTTGTTTTGTTTGTTTTTATGAATTATGATGATTGAGGAAAATCCACAGGTTTAGCAATTTAAGTTAAAATTTTAAACAAAAAAGTACTATTCTATCCTAAGAAGCGCATGAGGAGTGACGCGGCTAGCTTCTATATATTCCAACCCTATCTTCTGCCGTTATCTATCTATTATTATTCAAAGCCAATAATTTCTCAAATATCAAGTTATGACGAGTTTGCACTTTGCAGAGATGGAAAAGAAAGAGAGAAAGATCATGGTGGCTGTGGATGAGAGCCAAGAGAGCATGCATGCACTCTCCTGGTGCATCACCAATCTTATTTCCGAAACCAACAAGCTTGTTCTGCTTTATGTCAGACCACCTTCTGCTTTCTACTCCTTGGATGCCGCAGGTTAATCTTATTATTTGACCCTGTTGATTAATTAGCATATTATATATATCTTCTCTTAAAATCAGGATTTTTACTAACTTGGTGATTGCAATATGCATGATATTTTACAGGGTATAACTTTTCCTCCGATGTTGTTGATGCTATGGAAAAGTACAGTATGCACTTGGCTAATTCAGTCATGGAAAGAGCTGAAGCTGTTTGCAGAGACTTGAACGCTACTAATGTACCTAGCTTCCCTTTTTTTTTCTTTTCCCTTTCTATATATATATATTTTTCATTCTTTGAAATTGGGTTGGGATTTAATTTGCAGATCAATATGGAGAGAGTGGTTGGTGTAGGACATGCCAAGAATGTAATATGCAGTGCTGTCAAGAAACTAGAGGCTGACACCTTGGTCATGGGAACTCATGGCTATGGATTCTTTAAGAGGTAACGTTATCGATCTGCAGAGTTTGCCGAGTTTTTTTAATTGTGGAGAGGCACCTGCTATATATGACTAACTAAATTGCTTTCTTCATTCTAACTAACTTGCAGGGCACTCCTTGGAAGTGTCAGTGATCACTGTGCCAAACATGCAAAGTGCCCTGTTGTAATCGTGAAGCAGCCATAAGAGATCAATTTGGTTTCCTTTTCTCATCACGTACCTTCTTAGTGGTTGGATTAGATTCTCTGGAAGCAGCTTCCATTTCACTACTACACAAGCACCCTCTTGTTGCCTACAATTTGTGTATATATGTTGCATTTCTTTTTTCTTGTTGAATCATGATAGAGAGGTAGTATCCCAAAGGTTGGAAATCATGAATATTGATACAAACCACGTGCTTCTGCCAAATAAATTAGGTATTTAGGTTTACCCAAACTCAAAAAACCACTGGCACAAAGATGACTATAAATCTTCTGATTTAACCCACCCTTTAATTAACCATTTGAAACCTTGTTATGTACTTGCAAACACAAACTGGAAGGTAAGAGGTACTATTGCATGTCTCGCTTAATGCCTAGTACTAGGAAGTCAACACATTAATTAGTGATATGACAAGTAACAAATTAATGTCCCTCCAAATATTGCAAAGATTAGGTATTCCTAAATCCTAATTGAAGAAGAGACATGGAGGATTGGCTTTTGATATTTTGGACAAGCTAAGCAATAATTTTGTGAAAAAAGTTAAACTGACATGAAGTAGACAGGGTTGGCCCAACAGTGTTTTGGGCTTTTAAAATTATAAAAAAGATTCATATTTTAAAAATTTATCTTTCAAAATATTTTAGAAGTAAAATTATTTATTAAAATATCATAATGCATTTCATTTAAGACAGACGTTGATCTTAAATAATATTTCTATATTAAATTTAGCTTTGAAAAAATTTCTCTGAAACAATGGTTACTTCAATTGATAAATAAGACAAAGAAAGGACTACAAATACTGAAGTATAAAGAAAATATTAGTACTATTAACTATGTAATTAATTTTTGTGGAAAAATATTTTTTTCTCTTTTTAGAGGGGAGAGAAAGTTAAAATAAAAGAGATGCCTTTCCTAATAAAAAATATTTAATAAAATTTAGTAAATTAATATTATTCTTTAAATAATTTTTTTAAAAGTATCATTAGAGGAAGAAAAAAACGGAATCTAAAGCAGTTGTCTGTACGGCCTCTGCTTTTGGGCCAGCTCTAAAATTTGTTTCCTTGATCAGTACTGGGCTTGAGATGCCCCTACCCATATTCACCAACCGTTCAGGAATTTGAGAAAATAACTTTTTAATTAACGATAAAGTACTTTTGAATTTTTTATGATTCCTGATGAGCCAGATATTCGTTAAAGCAAAAACAAAATAAGGTATAATAAAAAAATAGATTAGGTTAGTTTTCTGCTTAAACACAAAGCTGAACTTCACCTATTAAGGATAACAGGAGAGAGAAATTTTGAATAAGGATAAACAATTATTTCCGTTCGTTAGAATATTTCGAAATATTAATTTTAATCCTTATAAAATTTAATATATTTTTCTAATTCTTGCGTTCATCAAAAGTAATGTGATTGTAATCTTTCGTCAGAAAATAAAAACTCATATTTCTAGATAAATATAAAAACTAAAAATGTTTTAAAAAAAGAGAGAATTAAAACCAATATTATAGGGCGCATCATGTGATGTAACCAACCTGATTATTATGAATTGAACACTTAATTAGATACAGTTTGTTTTTAAAAGTTAAATTGACAATTGGCAAGTCACTTTTACCTGGATAAAATTCATTTGAATTGATCAGTTAACTGTTTAAACCAATTAATAATGAAATTATTGTTTAATATTTTTTATATTTCATATTATTTTAATTTTATGATGTTAATTAATACTTAATAGCGCGAAACGTAATTTTATGACGTCATTTGATTGGAACAATCAGTTTAAACGGTTGAAATTAAAACTCAACTCCCATTAGACACACTCTTCCCTCCATTGGTTAACTTTTATCTTAATTACCATAAAAATCATCCTTACTACTTACTAGTAGGATAACTTTCTTTTATTGATTTATGGTATAATTTTTCCATTTGTTTACTTAATTTTTTACATTAACCACGTCATAGAAATTTCACTAAAATATTAAGGGAGAGTTTTATCATTTATAATAATTCTATCTGACTTAAGTATGATTATGTAGTTAAAAATATTTGTGGTTTAGAAAAAAGTTCACTAAAATTGAATTGTAAACCTTTTTATTCTTTGACCAATGAACACTAATCTTAATCTTTATCATCTGATCAGTGTCTATTATTGAAATTTGGGATGCTAAGTTTCCAAAAAAGTTCGCCTTGAATCATGCCACATAACCCGTGGTTCCTTCCACAGCAGGTCAAGCTCACGACCAAACCAATTCGTCATAATTCACGTAATCGATGGCTCATCAACTTAATGATAGCGTACAACATAAACTACTTACTTAATTCATTATTTGATGCTGTTATTGCATTTACATTTTCTGTTGACTACTACCCCTCGATAGAAAAAGGTTACAAGGTTACAGTTATACGACCCGCAAGCAACAAAAACTTCATTTTAATCCAGTAGGATGTCACTAGCAATAGAAGGACACACAAAACAGAAAGATAGAGAAATTGTTGAGCTCATGAAAATTGTACTGCATCATCACATATTCACATACCAGCATACCGCCAATAATAACCAAATCCAATTAGTTAAAGACAGAGTATAGTTGAACGGTTCCTTCAATTAATTTCCCTATTATGTAAACGGATTCCACTAGAACAATCTAATTTGTAAAAGAAATAAAATAAATTTCTCCTATAAACTAAAACTAGTTTATGACTTATGCTAAGTTAAAATTTGTTTTTTTTAAAGCTATAACTTCAAAAAACTAATTTGAACTTATACATAAAGTTAATTTAATTTACAATTTTTTTCTTGCTTTCTTTTTCTATAAATATTTAAGAAGAAATTTATTCAAACATATTTTATATATCAACCACATGGATAGAATTTGATTGGTTGAGTAATAGGTATGAATTGCTGTAAACTTTCTCATGAAAACAAAAAATCTTATATATCACATGTTTTACCTTTTAAGTTTTATCTAAATCCAAATCGCCATCTCCGACTATATTACAACACATCATAACTGTGTGGCATTGGTTCGTTTAAGGAAAAATAAAACAAATGTGGCAGACATCCTATGCCCCAAAGTCAAATTTCGAAGTGACATTATAACCAACACAAAGGCTAAAAGACTCATCTAAACGAGAACTACCAAACCAAGTCCACCCTTATGTGCGTCACAAGATGGAGCGGTTTAAGCAACATCAAACCCCAATATAATGCAACACAAACCCAAACCCCTTTAGTTCAACTCAATTCACAACCACATTATCAGGGTTTTTGGATTGTCAATACCAACCTTCTTTTGCGTCCAACCTCCGTTTCCAGGAAGTATCCTCTTCTTGTTTCTACGTTGAAGTTGTCTCGTGTATTTCGTGCTGCAGCAAAATTGCCGAAAATCCAAACACGCACTAATTTTCCTCTCAGAGATGGGTAACCAATTAGTCTCACTACGCCCCTCAGAAGCCACGGGCAAAATTATTACGTGGGATGGTTCGGTGCACGAAATTGAGCAATCTTTGACAGTGGCAGAGCTGATGCTGGAGCACCCAGAGCAAGTGGTGGTTGAGTTGCATTCAGCGGTGAATAATAAAAGGCCAACGCCATTGCCAGCGGATAACAAGTTAGAGACAAATAAGGTGTATCTGATGCTTCCATTGAAGCGAGGGAAGCCCGTTGGATTAAGCGGGGAAGAAACTCGACGCATTTTATTGATTCTTAATTCTGCTCTGCAGCATTCCAAGTGTCTTGTGGGTTCTTCTTCTTCTTCTTCAAAGTTTGTTCCCTGGCTCACGCGTCTGTGCCAGAACACTACTACAATTGTGGAACCTCAGAGAAAGATTAACGAGGAAATAACGGAGAAGAGTGATGAAGAGAGCTGCCAGTTGTTTTTGCCGGAAATGTTGGAAGGGAGGCCTGAATATTTGAATAGGCAGGTTTCAGGGAAAGGGTGGAAGCCTACTCTTGACACCATTAAGGAGAAGAATATTGACAGAAAGCTCACTCACTGGTTATTCCTCAAGACCTTTTAGTCTTAGCCATTTTTAACTGTTTTTGGTATTACTTTTCTATTAGAGTTTCATTTCGATGATCTAATGAAAATTTGCAGTCAAGATCAGAATAGATTATCGAAATAAAACTCTGGTTTTAATTAGAAAGTGATACCAACGACATTTAAACAACTGGGTGTATTTTTGTTTTTACGTATAGTTGTTAGTTAATGAAAATGTTGTGGCTTTATGTGGGTACAATATTGTAAAAACGTAAAAAGAGAGTTCAGGTATTAGCCTATTATTGTATGTGTTTACATTTCTGTGACAGGACAATTATTTTTAGGAGGTCCTTTCTTCCGGTTTTTTTAGGAGGTCACAAATATTTTGCATGAGAAAGACCAGTGGTATACTGCATAGTACTAGCATACAATAATGTTCTAATCCGAAAGTCTTCAACTATGCTAGATTCAATCTAAAAAGGAACAAACCCATGAAAGGAATACTCCAAAAGAGAATTTTATTGTGTATAATAATCCTATCTATCCAACTTGAATAATATGTTCCTCAGGACTTAGATTCTCTACCGCACGACAGCCCCTACAGCTTCTACAACAGCATTTTAGTCTTTCATAGTTGAACATATAAGTCTATTTTTATAATCCTGTTTTTAATAACCATTAGATTTAAATCCAATGGTCAAAATAACGGCTGCAGGAACAGCATGGTTGCAAACAATTCACACACCTGGTCCTGTTGTACACATGGTATTTATCCATTTCAATAAGTTCACTTAGTTTTTTTTTTTTTAATGTTTGCTAGATTTTGAGCCGTGTTTTGTAATTTGCACATGAAAAACAGGATAATTATAAGATTTTTTTAGATTTTCATTTTCAGTTATAAAACTGATTTTTTTTTCTTTCAAAAATTTGCATAGAAATCAATGAAAGCATAAAATAAAAAGAGAAAACCACAAAGAAAATTGACAAAAAAAAATCTCAAATCAAATTACTTTTGAATAATTAAGTTAATTACATTAGTGATACTAAATCTGTCAATAATTTACATTACTTTTTAAAAATAAATCTTAAAAACACTAGAACTTTACTTTTTAAATTTTTTTCACCAAATTAATTAATCAATTAATGTATTTTCATTTAAATTTTGGACCGTCATGTTTCCCTACTCTCATGAGAGCAAGAAAGAAGGTTCAAGAAATTAATTTATAATATTTATTGTTTATTATCATAAAAAGTTATTAATCAAGGGAATTCCTATAAAATAATAAACCAATATATAATTTTTCTTACTGAACCAATATATAATTTAAAGAGAAGAAAAAGAAGCAAACTTTATGTATTGTACACCAAAATGTATATTTAGTACTTTAAGTAAGTAACTAATGCCGCAAAAAACCCGACTAAATTGGGTTCGTTCCTGGTTCCTGGGTATACCCAGCCCATTACCCAACCATCCAGACCCACTAACTCAAACTGAGCGGAAAAAAAACTTACAATATTACAAAAGAACAGTGAAGGTGACCAGCGAAGAGAGAAGAGAAATGCAGAAATTAAATAGGAAATTAGAGAGGCGGGCCAGTGAAGGAGAAGAGAATTTTTATTTTTTTATCTATAAATATTAATTTATCAGAGTGTTAATTTTATTAGTAAAGAGAGTGAAACTGGTGATCTTTTTTCTTTTTTTTCTTCTTCTTTAACTATCCATGATTCAACCACCTTATAGAATATGAATGAAAAAAAAGGAAATTTTATTCAATAAAGCAAAAACTAACAAAGAAGTACTCTCGAAAACTCTCTTTGTATTCTATCTAAAGGATGCCCTGTAACATATGAGGGCCTTCATGGATAGAAAATGAAAACGCTAGTATATAGATTACATGACTTGGAATATTTCAGATAATTGATGTATGATATCATAACTTATTTTGATTGTTACAGAGTTTGATGAATAGTTCAAGGCATCATCAAATAAGAGTTTCAATGTTTATATGAATTGTTTAACTTTAATTTTTTTTTCTGGAAACATATGAGGTGGAGTTGCTAATATAAATAATTGTTGTTTGATAATATTATATCATAAATAATATATTTTCAAGCATCATAAAATTCATAAAATTAATTTTGATACTCATTTTAACAATTTTAACATTGAAATGAATTTTTATTTAAAATGCTTAAATCTATATAGAAATGTAATATCCATAAAATTATGATAAAAATTTCATATAAGTAACTATGCGTTGCGTTGTATAGATGCTGTAACCTAACACAATGATTGGTCTTTAATTAGCAATTTCCATCTAGATTAACCTCTTAAACAAGTATCTTCATTTTGACAGAATATGTTCGAGAATGTTGCCAATAGAGAAAAATTAGGAAGACTTTGCTTTGTCTGATGACTATGTTTCATTTTGCCTAAGGAAATTGAGAATACCTTGTAATGTTTTTGCAAGATATTTGCTAGTGTCTAGATATCAACTGCCTCTAACTTTTTAATTTGAATTCTTTTTAAACCATAATTTAACACTCTGGCCACCACTTTACATATACATGACACTGTAGGCCTAGCAAGTCATTTGGGTTTTGTTTCCCATACTTGTATTGCTAGGAAAACATCCATCCCAAGGAAAAGATTAAAAAATGTTGAAGATTAATAGGAAAGGTTGATTCTTCTAGGTTTATTTTTGGAGGAAGGATTTGTGAAATAAGTCTAAAAAATTCCCATCAATGGAGGAACTATATTGGAAAGTCATATATAACATGATTTTTTTATTAGTTAATTTTGCATTAATATTATTAAATTTAGAGTGTATTTAGAAAGTCATTTTAATAGTTTATAAGCTGATTTGATTAACTTATTTGACACAGAACTTATTTTAGTACTTTCAAACTTATTTTTAAAACTTACTTCAACTGCTTATGAAAATAAACTAACTCATAAGTTATTATCTTTTATATTTCTTTCATTTTCATCTATCATAATTTATTTGAAATTCCTTTATATTATTTTTTAAATTTTTTTTAACCTATTTTACCGTCTAACTAAATTATAATCTTTCAGTTAGCTTGTAAGCTTGTTTTACACGCACCCTAAAAAAATTAAAACACATAGTTCCTCAAAGCTATATCTTTTCGCAATTACAATTGTGCTATTGCCGATTTATATATGTCACGGGCTCACCATTTTTTTTCTTAAATCTCAAGCAACAGTTACGTAAATTTAAACACAAAAATGATTGTCTTTTGGTTCCTTTTTTTGGTTCAGGAAAAGTGATAATCATTTCAGTTGCAAAAAGGGTTGTGGAGCATAGAGCATATGCTGATAACCATTACGGGCCGGGTAATAAGGTTCAGGCGTCTTTCAGTATGGGCTGGCAACCTCACTTTTCCATCTAACTGAGTGATGAACACAGAACAAGAAGTATAATGTTCGTCCCAAAAGACAAAATAAATAATGCCGAAAGAGTTGAAGTCTTTAATAAAGACTACCCACCCCTTCTAACAATAAGGAAAGTTGTTCTCCTTGGAACCTAGAACGACGGCTTATAATGCATTTCTTTCTTTCCCTTTTTTTCTTCTTGTTTTGTTAGAATAATGCACTTCTTAGACTAGTGTGATACCAAATTCTTTGGAAGATGCAAAATTAGTAGTGTCTCAAAGTAGGAGAAAAGAAAAAAAGAAGAAGGAAGAATTTAATTATATATATCATGATATATATAATTAAGCATATTATCTTATATATTTATAGTAACCAGCATGACCCCTTAAAGACTGCATGGCGTATATAAATGGGTGTAGTTTGCACATTATATGTGACTTTAAGAACCTTTTAAAAAAATGAAATTGCATTATTATCATTAACTATAACTTTTAATCTAAGGATAAGTGCTTGACCAAACAAGTGATATCACCTAAGTACGTAGTACTAACAAACCACCAACTTCATTTGTTCAATATCTGTTATTTATTATCCCCGACCCTGCATGCCAGGTGTGATCCTACAATACTTGTGGGGGGAACAGTGTTACCAACTTAGCACGGCGTTTGAAAGATGGTTAATGGCAGGAATGCGCTAGAGTGCAGAGACCAATGTTATATGGCAACATTCTCAAACAAACTAGTTCAAAGGTCCTTATTAAAATCCTACGAATTGTTGTGTCCTTCATGAATCATCATGGGGTTCTTAATGGCCAGCCCCTTATTGGTTACTTCTGCAAGTGAGCAGGAATAATAAAAACAATAATATCAATAAAAGCTTTTATTGGCACCGTACAGTACCCATCATGCATACTGCATAGTGCATAGATGGAAAGCGCATGATAAATAATGTATCAAACTATCAAAGTAATAATATTATTATTCTGTTCAACATAAAAAGAAAAGTAATATTATTTCCATATTGCGTATGGAGAATCATTAGAAAAATAAGATGAAGATATTATTGACAGAAAAACCTTTATTTATTTCATTTTTAGCATAAAATGTTAACATTATCTAATCAATTGAGTTAGATCTTGTTATCAATAGTATCATTTTTTGTGTTCATACATCAAAATCAGTTAAGTAGTTATAATTGAGGATCAATATCATCAACAATTTGTCTGTTAGTAGTTAATCTACAAATTTTGGCAAAATTTTAGGAATGTACGAACACTGAAAAGCTATTCAGGGCCGGCGCCTGACAACCGTTGTGGCCTTCAATTCCCGGTGATGCTTGTGTGTGTTTTTGTTCTGTTTTTTTTTTTTTCATGTTTTCCTTTTGAACTTTGGGTCTCTGTAATGAGTCTGGTTAGAAAGTCCAAGTTAATATAAGAAGATCACTTAATTCTAGAAGTCCCAATATTTTATTTTTTTATTTTTAAAAAAAGTCCTAATATTTTATTACGAATCTTAACTCTGAAATTTAACTCAGGTAATGGCATTTAACTCAGGTAAGTCTTGATAAGCCAAAACAAGAGAAAAGGTCATATTTTATATTAGACATTTGATGAATGAATTGGTAGAGTTGGAGCAAAGATAAGAACGAAGAAAAAGTGCGAAATGGTGAAAGAAAGCAGACAAAACTTCTGCGCACAACACATTATGGGCACCTTCCCAATAGTAATATATGTAATTCTTCTCTTATTCGATTCCTATTGTATTTTCTTGGTAAGTAATCATGAATAAGATTAATTTATGATCCAATGAGTTAGAAAACACTCATGTCTCTGATTCACTAAAAAAAATAATGTTTTTCCTCTTTTTTATTTTTTCTTTCTTTATATATGAGATCTTTCTGTGATGCAATTATATATGAGATATTCACCACTGGCTGGCTACGGGTTTGTAATGAGTTATATGATCTGAGCCAGAAGCTCTGTCCTGATCCGAACCTCACTTGTAAGCGAAGCTACTCTAAACCAACAACCACTTTTTTTACAAATATCTAAATTAAGATTGGAGAGGGACCAATATTTTTATTGAAATTTAACCTCTACTTTCTTCATATGTAATTTCCGTGGACCGGACTCCACTTTGTTTTGATGTCTCTGATTTTTCAATCAACTCCCTTTGAATAATGTGTGTGATACACTCAAGCTATTTCAGGTTCAGTTCATTTTGTAAGTTAACAGCTCAACAAAGAGTAAAAAACATCGAGCAACTCATGCATGAATGATTAAATAGCTTGGGAATGATTTGACATTGGTAGCAAACTACCAATCTGGGCAATAATTGATTATAGTAAAATTATACATCATATAACAAAATTAATTAATTCCAATCCAAGTCATCCACTTTTTATGGAAATTGCTACATTTGATGGAATAGTACTATGCAACAAAGTCAAATATTTTCTCAATAATTGTCATATTTGGCACAGGGTGAAATAATCGGTTAATTAATTACGCCTACCAATTGTCACGACTCATGAGTTGCCCATAGGCATTAGTCATTTCGGTGATGAATGCTGTTTCTTTATTCTGGCCAAAGATTCTCTAGCTTCCAAACCAGATATAAGAAGAAATTTTGGACAACCTAATCATTTTACTGGCCAATATAAGTTATGTTTTCACCAAAAAATAAAGAAAGTCAATCTCATGCACTCTATCTAACATTACACATTTGTCCTAATTATTAATGTCTAACGAGTAGGACCAACCATACTCGAGGAATAGGGATCATCAATGCCCATCAAAATGTTGGACCGATAAAGACTAAAGACATCAGCGATTGCGAATCCTCAGTAAAAATAAATAAATATAGAACATCTTTTATGTTATTTTCAATTTTATATGAAAATTGAGCGTATTTGTACAACAATAATATTATTTGTGACGAACGACTCGGGATAAATAAAAATGCTATAAAACAAATATTAGAAACATATATACTTGCATAGCTGTAAATTTGCCAAATTCACTTTCGTGATAACTAAGTAATAGACTAATAGTATAGTTTGGTTTCAAAACCAGCATGCGGCAGGTAAATTCTGAGTTATTAAGTTGATAAATTGGCTTAGAGAACTTTTGTTAGTCACCAACTTGTGTTGAAATCCACCAGCCAAGTTGCTTCATTTGCTAAGAAGTAGAAAGTAAAAAAATAATGGAAAATCCAATCACTGAAGGCCAGCTAATAGGTACACCTCTATCTAACATCTATAAAAACATGGAATTGGATTTGTCATGATGTCCCCTCAACTATATATATATATATATTGTTCCATCCGTCCCATAACTTCTCAAACCACCAAAGCCTACGGCTACTACATTACATTCTTTTTTTCTTTCCCAAATGGGTTCCATCTTTTCACCCTTAACCAGTATCTTGCTCCTACTCATACTACTTTGGGGTGGCGAGGCACGTGACCCTTTTGCTTGTGACCCTAAGAACACCGCCACAAAAAACTTACCATTTTGCAAGGCTTGGTTGGCAACAGGGGCAAGGGTGAAGGATCTAATTGGAAGGTTAACACTGCAAGAAAAAGTTAACTTGCTAGTGAACAATGCCGCGGCAGTGCCACGGCTTGGTATCAAAGGGTATGAGTGGTGGTCGGAGGCACTACATGGGGTCTCAAATGTGGGCCCCGGAACAAAGTTCGGTGGCCAGTTCCCTGCCGCCACTAGCTTCCCTCAAGTCATCACCACCGCTGCTTCTTTCAATGCTTCTTTGTGGGAAGCAATCGGACGGGTCAGCTTTTTTCTTTTGTTTTTAAAATGTTTGTTAGTTAAGAATTTTTTAAAAATCTATTAATATTTCACTATAATAGTTCATTAATTCACACACCATATTCTAATTTTGAATAAAAATACTATTTTATCGTATAATTTGCATAATTAATAATTCTGTTAAGATGCACATTATCTTAAACTATGCTTGATTGATGTGAAAAAGAAAAGAAAATAAGGGGAAAATTGATCAAATACAAATTTAATTTAGTAAAGAAATTGAAGAAAAGGAAAAAAAAAAAAAAGTAATGTAGATTTCACGCATTTTTTTGTTTCTCACCACTTTAGTGAACAAAACTGAAAAAATAGAGTGATCAGTGAGACTTTTCTTTTATACACTCACATCTTTCATTAATTCATTGCTCTCTCTCTCTCTTTTTTTTTTTTCCGGTAATACAAGTCGACTTGGGTACTTTAGAGTTTAGACTCCAGATAAATATTTGCATTAAGACATTTTAAAATGAATAATATATTTTCTAAAATGACTTTTCTCGCTTTTTTGTGATATAAAATTAGTTATTAAAATTGTATAATCAGGTTTTAAAATCATTTTTTTATATTCGTGAAATATTTAAACCATTAAGTATTTCTGAGACACATTTGAATGTAAATAAGATTTAGTTATTTTTAATTTTAAAGAATTAATATTAAATAGTAACACTAGCAGTATTGTCATTGTTTGTCCAGACATTGATTTAATTCTCTATCTTGACTTTAATTTTATGCTCAACAAGAATCTAACGCAAACCAATGACTCTAAAATGCTCAGAATAGCCTATTGAAAGAGCCTCACTTTCTTTACTTCAATGCTTGAAGTAACACTGGGTTTGGTAAAAAAAAAAAAAAAAAGTAACACTGGATTTGAATGAAATTTCAGAACTGACCAACTGAAAATGACCTATATTAAGAACCGAAAATTATTAATTTTGATATGAAACCAAATATTTTTTTCTAAAAAGATTTGTGTTCGGTATTGATTTTGACCAGAAACTAATTTTAACAACTAAAATTTGTAGTTTTTTTTATAAAAAAAAACTACAAACTTTATTTCATAAGTGAATTGATAGCATTGTTTAAGAGAATATACTTATTAATAGAAAAAATAAGAATGTTTATTCCTTAAGTAATAAAAAACATTTATCATCTCCCTGCGACGTACATAGAAGATCAAATTTTTTTAAAACACTGTTAGATTTTTATACTTTTCTACTTAAATAGTAAATGCATGTTTATGAAAAATGAATTATCATAAATAAATTAAACTAATCATACACCAGGATTTGATGATGCCGTGCAGTGTGCTCCAGGAAAAAAAAAGTTGGTGTTTTCAACCAAATGAATTCCATGATTAGTTCATTTTTTTATTTTTTATTTTTCTGTTAGACTTTGTGATATTGGTTCCCCTCTCGAGTTCCATACCACTGTGACATTGCATGCCAGCTACCATGTCATGTTACCCAAGTTTGTCCCCCTTTTATAGCAACTTGCAAATAAGGGTTAAGTACGAAAACGAGCAAATTTTTAAAAAATTTATAAAAATGGGTAAATCATATTTTTATATACCAAAGCACAATTTCACTTTTTATTTGTTTAAAATATTTTTTCCTTAAAAACTAAAATCATATGTTAAAATAAGATTTCAGTTTTTTTTTCTTTTTCTAATGAAATAATATGCAAAAATAAGATTTCTAAAATAATTTAAAAAATGTTACAATCGAATTTTAACATACGATTTCAACTTTTAATAATAAAAAAATTAAAAAACTAAAATCATATATGCATATCCGATTTCGTAACAATTTTCTGCAAAACAAAATTATGCTTTAAAGCATCATTTTTTATGATAAAATTGTACATCAAAGTCTGATTTATCCATTTTCATAATTTTTTTAAAAAATATCCATTATAGTAAATTTTTTTAAAAAATTATATCATTATGATACAAGAGCCTGCAAATGCAAATCATGCCGTGCCAGTGGCTGAGTTACGAACCCTTTATGCACATGTTGGATACAGTTTCAATATATATTTTTTTTAAAAAAAACGTATTGTTTTTAAGTTAATAAAGTAAAATAGATGTCTAACATAGCAAATAATGTGCAGGTTGCCTCGGACGAAGCACGAGCAATGTACAATGGTGGAACGGCTGGGCTGACATACTGGAGCCCAAACGTGAACATTTTTAGGGACCCACGGTGGGGCCGTGGACAGGAGACTCCCGGTGAGGACCCAATACTAGCCGGTAAATATGCAGCCAGTTACGTAAGAGGGCTACAGGAAACGGACGGTAACCGGTTGAAGGTGGCTGCCTCTTGCAAACACTTTACGGCTTATGACCTTGATAATTGGAACGGTGTGGATCGCTTTCACTTTAATGCACAGGTAACCCTTATTTAATGGTATGTGGAAATTTTGGATTGGGATAATGGGTTATGGGGAATCTTCTTCTTGAGGTGAGGTGCACCACTCATGTAGATATTATGCACTGCTGAGGTAGTTTCCCTAGTTTGGTAGGAGTATACTTTTGTGTAGCCCAAATTGTCCACTTTAGCACTTTTTCTGCTAATCCAAAATGATTTGTAGGATGTGTGGGTCGTTATCTATAATTTCGTGACTTAAGAAACACTCCTACTAATTTCGACTTGTCTATATGCAATTATACAGTGCAATGAATAAAATATTTTTCAACTCGTTTTGTTAATTCAATTCTAGCCGCATCAACTTGTACACAGCATGTCAGAACTTTAAGGTTCGGTATGTAACATTGAAAATCTAACAACCACGCGAGGGTAAAAAGTGCAACAACTCAATGATAGCTTTTATTAAAAAATTTAAATGCTAGTTTAAATTGTAGTATTTTGCACAAAATTCTTTAGGATGGATCATGTTGTCGGGCCATGGATGCATTTTGTAGTTTTCTCGATCACTTTCAGCAACCCTTATCCAAGCAAGGATGACAAAAAGACCGCACAATATAGTAATATTATTTTTCGTAGCAACTTACTTTTGAAGTTTATGGGCAGGTTAGCAAGCAGGACATTGAGGACACGTTCAATGTTCCATTCAGAATGTGCGTGAAGGAAGGCAAAGTGGCAAGTGTGATGTGTTCTTACAATCAGGTTAACGGTGTTCCTACCTGTGCGGACCCCATCCTCCTAAAGAGAACAGTTCGTGGCCAATGGGGTCTCAATGGGTAAGCTTATAAACAATACCAAAGGCTAATAAGTAATAATTGGGTGGTCCTCACATTCTGTCAAAGAATTATCCCAAACTATATCTTTATTATTTGCTTTCCTGTGTGATTTAGGTACATTGTATCAGATTGTGACTCTGTTGGGGTGTTTTACAATAGCCAACATTACACATCTACTCCAGAAGAAGCTGCTGCTGATGCCATTAAAGCAGGCTAGTTACTAAATCCAATTAATTTAGTTCTGTTCATTTCTTAGTCTTTCACATATTATTGTAATCAAGAAAAAAGATATGGGTTCGAATAAGGGCTTAGCATTTGATCATGTTACAGGTTTGGATTTGGATTGTGGGCCTTTTCTAGGACAACATACGCAAAATGCTGTGAAGAAAGGCCTCATAAGCGAAACTGATGTGAATGGGGCTTTATTGAACACATTAACAGTCCAAATGAGGTTAGGGATGTATGATGGTGAGCCATCAAGTCATCCATATGGCAAACTTGGTCCAAGAGATGTGTGCACCCCAAGTCACCAAGAGCTTGCCCTTGAAGCCGCAAGACAAGGGATTGTGCTTCTTAAAAACAAAGGTCCTTCTTTGCCTCTCTCCACTAGGCGTCACCCCACGGTGGCTGTTATTGGGCCCAATTCTAATGTCACTGTCACAATGATTGGCAACTATGCTGGTAGGCCTCCTTTTTTATTCCCTTAAAATATTGAAATTTAGATCTAAGCCCATCACCTCCAACTATTTCTTCCCTTGTTTTTTAGGTATTGCTTGTGGATATACAAGCCCCTTAGAAGGAATAGGAAGATACACCAAGACTATTCACGAGCTGGGCTGTGCAAATGTGGCTTGCACTAATGACAAGCAATTCGGGAGAGCTATAAATGTAGCCCAACAAGCAGATGCAACTGTGCTAGTGATGGGCCTGGACCAGTCCATTGAGGCTGAAACTGTGGACCGGGCTGGCCTGCTTCTTCCTGGGCGTCAACAAGACCTTGTGTCGAAAGTAGCAGCTGCCTCCAAGGGCCCAACAATTTTGGTCATAATGTCTGGTGGGCCTGTGGATATAACATTTGCAAAGAATAACCCTAGAATCCAAGCTATCTTGTGGGCCGGTTATCCCGGACAAGCTGGTGGTGCCGCTATAGCAGATATCTTGTTTGGAACATCTAACCCTGGTTTGTCTTCTTTTGGTTTAAAACTTGCTGCACTTCCAAAAATTGTTTATGGCACCCCATTGCATTCTACAAAGCCTAATCTGAAATGTAATGGGTTCCGGAAGCAATTTTTGGAGGTGTGAGAAACAACACTCTTTCTCATATAGCCCATTGTAGGCCCAAACAAATTATATTTAAACACATACTTACATCAAAACATTATGTTATGTTTTAATTTCAGGAGGCAAGTTGCCTATGACATGGTACCCACAAGGGTACATTAAAAACTTGCCAATGACAAATATGGCAATGAGAGCAAGCCGAAGCAAAGGGTACCCTGGAAGAACCTACCGATTTTACAATGGCCCAGTGGTGTATCCATTTGGTTACGGATTGTCTTACACACACTTTGTTCATACATTAGCTAGCGCACCCAAATTGGTCTCAATTCCAGTGGATGGGCACCGCCACGGCAACAGCTCCAGCATCGCCAACAAGGCAATTAAAGTGACACATGCACGATGTGGCAAGCTTTCCATTAGCCTTCAAGTGGATGTTAAAAATGTTGGTTCCAAAGATGGCACTCACACTTTGTTAGTGTTCTCCGCACCACCTGCGGGTAATGGCCATTGGGCTCCACACAAGCAACTAGTGGCATTTCAGAAACTTCATATTCCTTCCAAGGCCCAACAACGAGTGAATGTCAACATTCATGTTTGTAAGCTATTGAGCGTGGTTGACCGGTCTGGTACTAGGAGAGTTCCAATGGGTTTGCACAGTCTTCACATTGGTGATGTTAAACACTACGTCTCTCTTCAGGCAGAAACACTTGGAATTATCAAGTCCTGAATTTTTGGGACATCACCCACCAATCATATTCATGGCATTTGATTCCTTGCCTTTTTTTCCCCCCCAGCAAAATATACATATATAGTACCTGCTAAATAACCTCAACCTCTACGTAAGTGTATGATACATAGATAGATTAAATGTATGCTTATTGCCAGGGACATTTGAAGTTTGACCTCTAAACTTCCTACATGGTGCCTTGGTTCTAAGGAACCGTTGATTCAAGCCCAATTGTTGATTTGTCATGACTCCCAAGACAGGACATGTTAGATTGATTCCTCAAACACAGCCAATAAAGTAATAGGATTGGTTGTCATTTTTGGAGAAGAGATTAGGGAAATTTATTGTTCTCTCTCCGATTCATTTCTACTTTGTTTGCCATTCTTTTTGCTTGTACTTTTATTAATACGAGACATTAGTGTAATTGTAAGATTGGTAATAAGAATGAGCTTTTTCACCATGATGTGCAGAGCTTACACCCAGTGCCCAGCTTCCATTGTTAGTCATTTTCACCATAATGAATTCAATAAAAATATAAGTCTCTTGTTACGAATGGAATGCAAGAGATGAGCAAAAAAAAAAAAAAAAAGCGAATGGAATGTTAGTCAAGAAAAGCCATAACAAATCGTATTTGTTAATTATCATTGTACCTAAGTACTTGGCAAAGTATAATTTGTACTGCTTTTGATGACAAATTCAACATGGCCACTTGCTACGATTGGAATGCAAGAAAGCAGAAAAACATATTGTTGAGGGGGAAAAATATTCTCAGCTAAATGTTTAAATCATAAAAAATGAGATAGATAGAGTAAGACATTAGGGAAATTACATATATGAATTATTTAATACTACTAGCTTACTACTTCCCAAATGGGGAAAGAATAATCAGAATGCAACTTGGCTTCGTACAAGGTGAGCCTCCCATCATTGAGATTTTAGAGATGGAGAACTACTATTAAGGCAATCATGTGGCATCTAAACCAATAATGATTCAAATTGATGATAGAAGCAGGCATGTGTGGGCCAAATAAAAACTCAGTCGAAAAAATAATACAATAAAAATAAAGTAAAAAAAAAGGCGCTGATAATGAAATTGGCCTTGATGTTGACATATAGGTAATATAAGAAGCCAACAGAACAGAGTAAAGCATTTAATTCAAGTTCCCATGTTCCGAAAATATGGACTCACAAATTCCACGCTTTGATTTGTATTATTCAGCTGGAATGAAGGACTTCTACTATTCAAGATTGCTTCCGTCTATTATAATATTGCAACGCAATAAAAAAGGGGGGGGGGGGGAATTTAAGTGGAAAAAAATCATATCAGTATATAGTCACGTCACAGGTTCAAAATATATTGTAGATTTGTAGCTGATAGAAAAACTTTGCTCGTTTTGGTTACTTTTACCAGCACAAGTATTACAATAAATTGATATAGGCATATATTATTAATAAGCAACACCGTTTTTTTAATGTTTTGTGAAACTTTTCTTATCTTACCAAGTTGCAAGAGCATGAATATAGTTGGTCAGCCAGCACAGTGTTACCTAAACATATACATTATTTTCAGTATAAAAAAAAACGAATGCTTGACTTTGAATTCAAGTTTCTACATTAACAATTATACTTCAAGCTTCATCAAACAATTGGTAAGCACTGAGCAGAAGTGATGGCTTCAAGAGGGGTTTGGGTTTGGTGGAATATATTTCTCCCAGTAGATAAAAGGTAGTATAAACAAAGAATAGAACAAGCATAGTACTAGCTTCTTGTGAAGAGCTTTCTTTTTCCATCCCTGACTAGTCATTATTCAAAGGACAGACTTTAGGAAAGGGTGACTTATAACATATTATGAGAGGCTCAAAACAATCAAGAGAAAAAAAAAGGGTACACCACCCGAGGCATTACATATTTTCATTTCTACTTTTCCACTTCTATCTCTTAAAAATGTTTCCAATTATTGGGGAAACCTCTATGCTCTTCCCTCATGTTAAGTACGAACCCCTGGAAGAGGTAAGGCTGATAACATATTTTTGGTACTTCCTTTGGGTGTTGAATTAAGTGGTCCTACTTAAAAGGATTTTACCTTTTGTACAACTAATTAAAAGCTAAAACACATAAGATTGCGAAAGATGACTCTACAGAGCCCCACATGGCTGGTTAAATTTATGTTGAACTTATTGGGAAGAGTTTGTTTGCTGAATCACTGATGATGAAGACGAGGTCTAAGAATTGTCAAATGTCAACTGCTCGAAAAATGAGTTGAATCGGCCCACTCGCCCGGCCTGCCATCAACCATATTGAATTTTGACTTTTGTTCATGTGGCCCTTTCAACACAAAATCTGATAGCATCCACACCATGTGAAAATTTGGATCCATACAATTGGGAATGATTCCCTCCATTCACACATTCATAAATTAGAATCGTTAGATAAAAGATCATACGTTTCATATTTTTAATATGGTATGTTTGGATTTCTGATGGAAGTGTTCCAAAAATATGTTTTAGATTAAAATTTTGCTAGCTTTAGAAAACTTAGACTTGAGATAGTTTTACAAACTTAGTTTATAAATTTAAGTTTGTACTACATAAATTTATAAATTTTAATCCAAACATCAACTACATATTTTAAATTAAATTTATCAAAATAAAATTTGAATCGCTGAATCTTCATCCCCTGACTCTTCTTAGTGGAATGTGTGAATGCGAGAATTCCTAACGGTGGAATCTGATCCCATATTGTATACTCATTTCTGCACAAGTATGGTGTTATTTTGTATTTGTAGTAATTTCCAATTAATGTTCTGGCGAGTGGTTAGCTTTAATTTTCAGTGTGGTTTGAGAGCACCTTTCAGATATTAGCTTGCCAGCTTCTCATTTTTTTTTTGTTACTTTTTTTGAAACCTTTATTACATCTGTGCCACTTTGATTGATGATTGGAAGGGAAACCAATACTATAATCCTCATGTGTCAAAGACCTTAGCATGATATGATAGAAGAATCCTTCTCTAGGGGACACTTGTCAATTTTTGTAGCCTGATCGATCTAAGTCTTCTAATTCAACCGTTTATTATGATTCATCATGGTTTTGAAACAAATAGTTTTATGTACATATATTTACTCCTTCATAATGGTTTGCGACTTAATAGCCTGATCAAGTTTAATATAATGTTTAGCTGACAGATTTTTTTTTATATACAATTAGCTGACAGATTCAGAGAATTAATAGACACACCTACACACATCTAATGCATAATGCTTATATTTAAAAAGACTAAATGATTAGCTAGAGATATATAAATCATTTACAAAAATAACCAACATAAAGTTAAATAAAAAAGAGAAACTGGAGCATAATGTGTATCTGAAATTCAAATTTGAATTTTGAGAGTAAGATGCATTATTGGCAAAGTTTTTTAGATAAACAGCAGAGTGAGCAAATCACACCCTCATTAAGCTGGCCTTGTTGGCCATAACATAAAAATCAATTGAAACTACACATGCATAGCAATATGTATATGTTAGTGTATTATTATTACTGTTGGCTCGCAAAGCGAAAGCTACACATGGGTCAGCATCTCCACGTGAAATTCCATCAACAAGACACGTGCTTCCCACAGAGGTTCCCTGAGCTTTTGCAGAGAAGCCTTTGGAAAGATAACCACATTGGATAACTCATCTGGCGAATACAAGGCAAATCAAATACTAATGAATTAAGGATTTTTTTAAAGCTTTGTCACAAATAAAAATAAATATTTAATATATTCATTTTTTAATATAAAAAACATGTTATTATTTTTATAATTAATTCCTTAACAACTACAGTGATACATTTCTCTTGAGTTCAAACAAAAAATAAAGATGCATTTTGATTACAAAAAATAGATTAGAGAATATTGAAGTCATTAGTTTATTTTGCCGTCAAAGGAATGATGGAAAATGGTAGTGCTAAAATCGATTTAAGCATTGAATGGTTAATGCATTTTTGTGAGTGCTTACATTTTAAAAAGAACAAACTTTTCAAATAATAAAAATGATTATGTATTGCTGTTCCACGGGAAATAAGAGCATAGGCACACGGGCCTTATGCAAATGAAGTAGAGGAAAAACCTTATCCAAGAATGGTAGTTTAAGAGAATCTTAAGTGATGTGCGTCACACTCTGCCTCCTTATATACAAACATGTCTTTTTTGAGAATGGAAAGCCTTTCCTATAAATTCTGAATTTTTAATCTCCAACTTATTTGTTTAATCAATATTTTAATTTGCAATTACTAAGATTGCCAACTGAGGCTGCAATCCCTTTAATGATTATATTTATACCTAAAGGATCTTATTGTATAAGGATATAACCGATAAATGGCCACCCTGTACAAAGTTGGAACTTTATGGGAATCCTAAGTTTTCCTGATTTTGTTTAATATTTAAAATAAAATGCCTATGTGTAGCCGTAGGACTTAACAACCTAAATTCTAAAAGTAGGTCCCGCAAACTACTAAGAATATGGATCAATCACAAATGATTATTTTAATTTAATAAGAGGTTTTAATTTTTTTTATTGAAAGAGAGGTTTTAAATTTAAGTATTGAACATGTAATACGTTAAATGCTATAATAAAAACGGATACCTATAGTAATTTTTTAAAAAGAAATACCTGTGGTATATTTTTTTTTTAAAAGATTGTATCTGTAAAAAATACTCATGATTTCGTACCAAAAATATTCGGTTTTAGAATATTAATTGGATTTCAGTTATTGGGCCATTCTTCTGGTGTATCTATGCAATAATTAAGTAGTTCTGTGTTTTTTCTCTCTAATTAGCAAGAAAAAAGTATTGTAAGAATTACACATAAATTAAATATGTCCTCCTTGCACCAATAATGAGTGTTCTTAAAAATCATAATGAAATGTAGTTTGGTATATAATTCAACCATATTAGCATACCCATCAATCACATAAATGGTTCCCCTTAACATAAATACTCTATACAAGTACAACCCGTGTGTGTGTGTAAAGAAAATATTAATCATCTGTCATATAATTTCGCTTCTTAGCTAGGTAAGTGATATATATTTAATTACCAAGTAATTCAATTATAGGAATTAGAATAAAAATAGGCGTAAATAACTAATTAAGAGGCATACAACAACCTATATAAGAATCTAAATTTCCATGTTACTTGTTTGTTGGAACTAGGATGACAGTGAGGTGGTGTGGGTATATGAATAGTAACCATTTGTCACCTTTGTTAGATAAAAAAATGTTTCATACTTGTACAGTTGTTTGTTAAGCGAGTATTTATAAATTTTATAAATACTACAACAGGTTTTATATGCAAGTATTGTGACTACAAGTTGTTTTGTTATCTTATAACTTATTTTTAAAGAATTTTTTTTTAAAAAAATTTAAATATTAATTAATTTTTAAAAATTAACCTGAGGTGTTATAGACAGTTATAGGATTGAAGTTTGTGGTTCACATTTTCTTTTCTTTCAATTGAATAATGAAATCACAGTGTAAGAAAATTTTTCTCCTTTAAATGTAACATTTTCTCTCTTCGTTGTGGACTTTCTTTTTAGCGATGTTGTGATTATCTACGTTGTTGTCATATTTGTACTGACATAAATTCGATTCCCTCTTATTGACATAGTGGGGCATTGGTAGCATACTTTTCTGCATTTAAGTCAACAACACTTATTATAAGCATATGATATCCATATTGGCAAACAAACAAGGGGCGAGGGGATCAGAAAGAAAGAGGAATCGAAAACTAATTGGTAGGTATTCAGACATGCAGTTGCATCAGAAGGACCATCAACCTTACCTGTTGAATTGTGGATAAAAAAAACAATAATTGGCAATAATAGGAGGAGAATGAAAACGAAACAAGGGTAGATCCAAAAGTAAAGGAAAGAAAAACGAACCAATAATGGCTGAACCAATCAAACAGTACCCTAGAAGGAACATTAGACCCTGCCATGGGGTACAGGATGAGGCCATCTTGTAAAACTTGTCATTTCATTAACAATAAGAAGTTGAGACACAACATGTGTGTCATAGCAGAAGCATAACTAAACTTAAATGGGTATTTGATATTAGCTTAATGTCTTGAATTATAATTATTTTAAAAATTAATAAATTTATTATACATATAATGAATTATGATTAGATAATTGTGTAAGACTTTTTGTGCATAATATTTTTTTCTCATTTGATATAGTTAGCTAGTTTTGTAAATTTAAATTGATACTCCAAATAAATTCTAGCTAGGACCCCATTGTGACACAAACAAACAAATATTTCTTAACAGACCTATTCAAAAAGTTACAAATATCCACTCTAGCTCGTCTTGGGGGAAAAGATTTAACAGGAAGTGGGGAAGATCGATCACATTTTAACTTAGGAATAGTAGCTGTTGGTAGTGGATAAAGTAGTGAAGAACTTTAAAACGGAAAGATCCAAAACAAAAACTCAATGAAAAAAAATTGAATTTTGGGATGTGGGACAAGCACAAACATTACATAAAATAAATGGACCTAAACTCGCCCATGCCTTAGTTTCCACCATTGATGATCTCTACCAATAAAACGGAACATCGATCTCATCACAATGATGGACCCCAATTCCTTACAACCTGGATCCCCTTAGCTGTTCTAGCACAGCAGAGTAACAACTACATGTGTGGAAGATAACAAACTATGTAGACCCCGTTTGTGTCCTTGCCTTGGGCATCTCATTAATGGTCCCAAACCTGTGGGAACAACACCAATACAAATGCTGCTTACATCTCTAGATTCATGTCTAATCTAATCTAATTTCTCTAGTAAAGTTTATGTGCATTGCATGTGTATTTTAATCGCTAAAAATAACTTGTTTGGAAAAACCCTCTTTTACTTCGAATAAATTTTTATTTATAAGAGATTCTTTTTTTTTTTTTAATGGAGTTTATAAAAGATTCTCAAAAAGTACCAGCTGCAACTGCTCTGATGAGAAACTGCACTTCTTGTACGTCTACATTATTTTTCATTCCCCGTTTTCGATTTTTATTGCAGGGTAATTTTTTTCTCTTGTCCCGTTTCCTAGTAATTAATTTTACCTAAAAATTATATACACAAACACATATTAAAAAAATTTAAAACAAAATAATATATTACATCATATATAAAAACTAAAACATCATTAAGAAACATTTAAAAATTTATTATACCAAAATCTGGTAAGGAATATAATTTTAGTTGCTATTTCCAAATCTTTGCTTGTAGCCTAATAGTCACTTTGAAGTTCCTAAATGATAAGAAAAAATTGCCATTCTTACTAATAATTTATATTAAAAAGTATTTATTTTTAAAAAGCTAATCTAAATATGATAATACATTTATATTATTTATTCAATGATGTTACAAGCGTTAAATATAATTAACAAAAACATGTTCTTTGTTTCTTAAGTGAATTGTACTAGCTCACTTTTTTAGGTGGATAAACCTTTTTCCTTTTATTTAATAACATTTCTCTAACTAAAATATAATAGCATGTTGCAATAATCTCTTTTTTCGAATGAATTTTGTGAAAAGTGTAAAAGGATATTTTCGTTTTTTTATAGGGGATACTTTTGCTTTATTAAATATGATTAGGGTTATTTTACCTTTAATTTTAATCTTATATATTTAATTGAGCGATCCAACTTAACTCACTATCTGTCTGGATACACTTTGAATGTATACTTAAGAAATAAAAAAATGAAAAAAAAAAATAACACAAAGTTTGAATCAAACCCAGTTATGTTAGCGTTTTTCAAAGCCGCCAATCAAAATGTGCTAATATTCCTGAATTCCTTGTTAACTCATCTTTTGAGGGTCATCATTAGCAAGAAAGAAAGATAGATACTTTGTTAATGAAAGATGTCAACATCAACTTATTCTTATAATTTCCTTACGCAACCATGTCATCATAATATAGTGACATATGAAGTATGATACGAAAATCAGAAATAATGACTCTTTCAAATATTTTCATCAATCTTATTTTTATAATGCAATGAAAACTACAAAAGAAATTAAATCAAACAATATTGTTGAAGTTGAAATATGGCACAACTCAATCCTGTGTTTGTTTGTTGTTACATTGCAGAGAAAGCGTAACTAGGTCGTTATTTGAGTTTGAATTTTTGCTTTACTTTTCAATATAATAAGTTTTAGTAATGAGCAACACACCTAATTACATAATCGAATATTTGTACACAGTATTGATTTTTAGCTTCTTTTTTTTTTAACTGCGTGAAAACATTGTAATGCATTGATTAGCTAAACATTACAATACAGTGTATATTACATTTCTAAAACATTACATATGTCATATAAAGTATTATAAGAGCTATTTACAACCCATTACTCAAGTACTCAATAATTAAATTGAATATCAGTTTTAGATGAAATGATTCTCTCTTTTTTGTTTGTTAGCATTAATAGTGATTTATAATACTACTGTCTATTAGTGAATTTAGTTTTTTTTTTTTCTTGTTGACAATTAGAATAATTTTGCTGGAAAGAAACTCTGCATCATGAAGAGAAAGAAAAGTAAAACAAAACGTTTTTTAATTTATGGAACTGTTCCTGGGTTTATATGCAAGGGTCAAATCATTGATCATGTTATCATAGAAAATATGCACTGTACCATCCACAAAATGCAACAATAATAACGTCTTAAAAATAAATGCTATAATTAAAAAAGGGGAAAAACAATAATAACACTGGACCGAAATAAAACAATGAAACAGAAAAACTGAGGGTAGAGTCCAAAAGCTAAGGCTTATCCGGATATATAGTGGAATGGAGAAGGGTACTTGGGCTGTGGGACCCAAATCCAGGAATGCCACGTGGAGACAGGCTAGCATTAAAGGGTGACGTGGCAAACGGGGGTACTAGGGAGATGGCCCGAAATCGCGAACTGTGCCATTTTATAATGGGATATTTGTGAGACAAGGTATTGGAATACAACAAGTTACTGTTAGAGAGAGCCCTTTCAGACAAACCCATTCACGTGCATTCATTAATCAATGTGGGTGAAATAAAAAGCAACCCACAGCAAAGTAGCAAACCCTAAAAAAAAAAGCAGGATTCATGTGGCTTATAAGAGAAGCCTCTCTTTCCATTGCCCATAAATATGCTCATCATTATCACAAACTCCTCCTTGCTCCTTCTTCTATCACCAATTTACCCTTATCTATTTTTTGAGGAACCTTAATAACACATTCATTCTAATACAATATCTAGTATTGATTAAAATATATTAAAATTTATAAAATTGAAAGATATTTATTAAATAAGATGTGAAACTAATAAAAATATTATGATTTTAATATATTTTAATCTATAAAAATATGATAAAAAAATATATTCTTAACATTTTTCGTATTATTTTGCTCCATATCCATCCCTCTTCATCCTGTTAAAAATAAAAACAGTGTTTTATGTTAAAATCACAAACAATTATCTGAAATTATTTACAATTGTTAGTTTATATTTGAATTGATTACTATTAAGGATGGAATGAAAAACAAACAATTAATTAAAAAATATTAAATTCTAACCGTAATTTCTAAGAAAAAAAATATCACAGAAAAAATTATTTGTTAAAGTTATAATATTTTTTGGTAAAATAGAAGTTGTAAAATTAAATTATAATCTAAATCATTATATAATTTACATAATAATATTAATGATTTTTTCTATTAATCAGAATATAATTTGAAAAAATAATCTGATCCAAATACATTCTTAATATTACAACTAGTTTATCAGAGGTGTTTTATTTGAGTGAAATAGAGAATAAACATATAATAGGAAAATAAGAAACAAAAGTTAATCGATTATCTAGATCAATTATTTTTTCGCCATATTCATTTTTAAAAGTCTAAAGTCATCATAAAAATGCTGAAAATCACTAGAAAATACCCTTAATCAGCCAACTTCTAGCGATTTTCTGAAACTTCATGATCACTCTCTGCTTTAGTGCTTTATACTACGTGGGATGTGAAAATTTGCAAGCTAGTGTTCGTTTCGTTAATTAATCTCACAAATCACATGTGGATATACTATTTCTCAATTTTTCTCTTGTATTATCAAGCAATATAGAGTAAATTGAATTAATGATGAGTGTTAAGGCCAGATAGATAAAAAGGAAGAATCAATGATTAAAGATGATTGATCAACGATCGGATATAAGTACAAGTTAGCATGTCAACGTATGTAAGGGTAAAATCGTACTTTCAATGTTATCATAAGTAATCGGTTTTGCTTCCCTTTGCATATTGTTTAGGGAAATTTGCTTGATTCATCGTTTCTCATTGGTTATTCCAATGAGTTGATGGCTTGTCAGTTATATATATTCAATCATAATCTTTCACTTGCCCACTAATCAGGTCACAAACTAAATATTTTTTCTATA
This sequence comes from Glycine soja, assembly GCF_004193775.1. Lineage (NCBI taxonomy): Eukaryota > Viridiplantae > Streptophyta > Magnoliopsida > Fabales > Fabaceae > Glycine > Glycine soja. The sequence continues at coordinate 1,295,947 of NC_041011.1, forward strand.
TTCTATTTTAAAAAATGCAGGTAATAAAATTAGGGTCATAAACTTACACTAAGTTGCAATATTGTTAATGTCAGAAAAAATATAAATTTGTAATGTGTTGCTAGCTACCATGTTAAAAAATAAAAGTTTATACAAAAATTAAAGTTATCAATATTTCTCTAGGACATTTTTTCTAGGATGTTAGTTATAATTTTTCGCTGCCCATTAAATCAAGTCACAAACTAAACACTTTTACTATATTTTATTTGAAAAAAAGAAAAAATTGCAAGTAATAAAAATAGTTTTAAAACTCGAACATGTCTAACTGGTATGACTAGTTGGGTCGAGTTGAGTCTTATGTTTGATCGGGTGTGCTTTCAACCCAAAGCAACCCAGTCAAGTTTGCGGTCAAATCGGTGACATGTCGACCCAGATCGAGTCTCTTATCTTTTTTTTACACCATGCAACTCGAAACGACATTGTTTCAATTTCAAGCCATTTTAGAGACTCTCTCCTAAGTCTCCTTCCTTCCTCTTGTAGTCTCGCTCTCATAGCACCTTTATCTCTCTCTCGGTCTCTCCAAGTCCAACGAGTTTGCGCCACCGCTGCGTTGTTGTGCTACGCCGCCGAGGTCTCCCTCACAACCTCACCTTCTACCTCTACCTCAGCAAGTCTTCCCTATCGCTACTGCTGCATTGTCGTGCCACATGTCCACACAAACGTCGGGTCTTCCTTGCACGATGTCGTTAAGTTGCCCTCACCCTCACCGTTAACTTGTTTGTAAGTGTACCAATTCGCACAAGTAGTATTTAAAACGGTAAGACCGAGTATCGTATCCACAGGGAATTTGTTTCACTTAGATGTTGTATATTCAGTATGTAAACACTTTTAACTTTGGAAATGAAATAAAAGGTTCATCAATGGTTTGATTTTCTGTAATTAACTATGTTACTTAAACAAATGACGAAATAAACACAAGGTTGTAAAATGTGATAAATATCAAGGTAAAAGCGTCGGGGAGTCTTGTACCAAACTTTCTCTTGCTATATTAAAAGGTTTTTCTCTATTTAACATTATTATAATGCTCTTGCACCACCTATTTACTCAAACCATGATTCCTCATAAAAATGAGCCTAACTCTCTCAGTTTTTGTTCTTGATTCCTCAACAAACTCGTTCTACGGGAGTTATAGTGCACACACAATGCAAAATATACTAGATTACTAAATTCTATTCATAGATATACATGCCTCTACCTGCTCTACCAAGTTCTAAGGATTCCAAGTATTTTCCAACACTCAAAAACCTAACTAAACATACAAATGGATGATCAAGCAACAAGCATGTAAAATAAACATAGATAGAAGCAAAGAACACCATAAAATAACATTAAACAAATAGTTAGAAGTTTACATTAAGAGTGATCAGTAGAATAACTCCCCAACAATGAAGTTCCTAGCCCTCCATTAACAAGGAGGACTTAATACAAAGAGGAAAATAGTGTTTGAATGAAAGGAAATGGTAAAGGATGAAGAAAATGTCTTCTCTCCAGCCTAAGTGTCTTCTTCCTTCTGTTTCATGTAGTAGAAGCTTCGTCCCTTTCATTTTCCACTAACTTAGTGTTTTAAAGGCTCTTGGACTTCTCAACATACGAAGGCGCGCTCAACGAGCATGTCTCACTAAACGAGAGTAAGTGAATTTCCACTAAGTGAGCCTGGGTGCGCTAAGCATGAGTAGAGACAACGTCCTCGCTGAACGGGCTGGCCGCACGCTAAGTGCGCTACTCTCTGGCTTAACATCTTCTAGGGTTTTGCATTCGCTTAGCGAATTAGCTGTCTCGCTAAGCGAATGAGGCTCGCTTAGCCAATCTGTCTCGCTAAGCGAGTTCTTCAACAACATTTCACACTTTCTCTTCTCTAGTCTATAAACTGAGTTAAATTCAACATTAGTTCACAAAAATGAAGTTTCTACTTTATAAATTCATACAAGAATGAAAATATTTACAATCTACACAAAAGAAACCATAAATTAGAGGCACATTGCTATTTTTTCACTTATTTTCAATGCAATAAAAGCTCAAGAATAGTAATTAACAAATTCCCCCAAATTTACAATTTTGCTTGTCCTCAAGCAAAGAAAATAACAGTTTTCTTGTCCTCAAGCAAAAGGAATCAAGAGTGGTTAACCAAAATGGTGTTTGCCTCATATGTATCAATCACACAAACAGAAATGACTAAACATGCATCAACCAACAACCTTCTGAAGTGAAGTGCGTTATATTTAAAGACATGAGCATGTGCATTAAGTAGAAAAAATGAAATAGGCTAGCAGACATGACAAGTATCAAGGAAGGTCAACCAAGCTTAATCCTCACGGCCACAGTTTCTCTCAATTGCACAGGTGTTTCAGGTAATTCTTCAAATAGACAACTAACACAATTTTCAACTTTTGCATTTCATCTCATTCCATATAGTCATAAACACACAAAATGAATCTAAAGGACTTTATTTGACTTGTAATGAGGTTGGGCTAAGAACAATTCATGGTTTTTCTAGGATGCAAAACTTAGGTTCTAGGAGAGCATTCATCCATAGATTACCTTTTCTTTAACCTTCCAGCTTTTATTGACATGCCACATATAGCAGCGCAATTAATAGCACACAGAGTTTTCTTCATTGCTTGGGCACATTGTAAGCTCATTCAAAAAGGTGACAAGATTTCTATGATGTGTATTTACTATGACAAAATTTTAGGGAAGGTGGAATCAATGTTAAAAGGTCACTTGGCTAGTGAAAGGGATCAAGTTTCTTTGTGCAAAAAGGTGTCCCCCGATGTTCGTTATCAAATGAAACAAAATATTGAAGAAAATAATAGCAAGAATAAGAAGAGAATAATTGATGAAGAACATGATTTGTATCCACCTAGTGAAGAAGGTGGCGAAGTGCCAATAAAAGTGAACAACAAAGTGAACAAACACAAAGGACAACATATGAGGTGAAGACAAGTGGTCGCATTCGGAATTATTTTCAGCCTAAAACCACTCCTAGAGCTCAACCTACCTTGAAAAATGTGATGCAAAATAAACAAGTGATACGAAGGTGTGACCTTGCTATTGCTAAATGGTTCATTGATGCATCTATTCCATTTAATGCAGCTAATTCAGCATATTTTCAGCCTATGATCGATGATCTTTGTAGCATGAGTCCAAGATACAAGGCTCCAAGTATGCATTGTTGTCGTTGGGATCCACAGCTTCACAAAAATCTCCATGCTTCAGGTTATTGGTTAAAGCCTGCTTGCTGGTTTAATGAGGAAGAATTTGAACAACATATGACTACAACAACTGGTCTGTTGGATGTCATTGAAAGATATGCTCACAGAGATAGTTAGTTGCAAACTAAGCTAACTAGTGCGAAGAGAATTTACGACAATGTTGAGTTGGATTTTGGAAGACAAGTTGCTTTGGATGAACGAAATACAATAATTCTAGGTAACTTTCATAACTTGTAAATTGTAATCCTTCTTAATATTTATTTGTGACTTTATTTGTTATTAATTTATTTTATGACATGCAATATTTTAGATCAATGGTGGGCATCTTATGGATGTGGGGTATCACATTTGCAAAAGCTAGTTATTCGCATTTTAAGTCAAACTTATTGTGTTTTAGGTTGAGAGTGAAATTGGAGTGTATTTAAGTCAAACTTAATGATTTAGTCTATGTTTGTTACAACTTGACATTGCAAAATAGGTATTATTATATATTTTTTTTGTTTATCTTTCTATATTACATATGGTTACATATTTGTTTATGTGCTTAGGAAAAAGCAACAACAAAGCTATGATCCTATTAATTTGGAAGCACTTGATGACCATGTTGATTAGGTAATGAAAGATTCACCACCATTCTTAACCAATGAGGAGGTGGATGCATTACGCAAAGACCTTGCAAATATGACCATCCAACCACTTTCAAATGATATTGGTATATTTTAATCATATTTTTATTTCAAATTTATTTCATACTTGTTATCTCTAAATGCTAATCACTACTTTTTATCTAATTTTTTTCATAGGTCCTTTAAATTTGGATGATGATGATGAAGAAGCACAAGGCAATCCCATGGAAAACATGAATTTAAATGAAAGCAATGTTGATCATGGAGTTACAATGGGAGATTGTTTTGAGTTCTTTAATGAATAAGGAGTTTCAGAAAATGACAATGACTTAGTTTATACCCCTTGGCCATAGAAAAAAATTGAATTTGTTTAGGAACATATGTTGAACTTAAACTTATTTAACTATTTATTTATATTTGTGATCTTTGTTACTTGTTTGTTTGAACTTGGACAATGATGTTTTTTTAACATTCTAGTATCTAATTATCTATGTTATGAAATTGTATTAATTTGTGGTGTTATTTTTAAATAATTTTAAGGCAGGTATAAAATTTTTATATTTTTTTATTATAGGCCAGATCATGTGAGTCAATTAGTGTGACCTACCGATTTAATCACTGACCCAATGATCCAGTGTCATGACCAAGTTAGTCACCGGACTTATTTTTAAAACTATGATAATAAATTTAGAGATAAACCTACAACATGTCACAATATTTTTAAAGTGTGACAGAATCTAAATCTAAAGTGTGTTGTCAACTATAATGTTAAAGGATGAAAGTTTACACAAAAGTCAAAATATGTTAGGCTATTTTTTTAGAGTATTAGTCATAAATTTTCACTCACCCACTAAATCAAGTCACAAACTAGACATTTTTCCTATATTTTATAAAAAAAATACAAGTAATAATTTTAGGGTCATAAATCTGCAAGTCACAATATTATTGATGTGAGAGAGAATTTAAATTGTAGTGTGTTGTCAACTATCATGTTAAAAGATGAAAGTTTACACAAAAGTTAAAGATATTAATATTTCTTTTAAGATATTTTCTTTTTAGGGTGTCCGTCATAATCTTTTACCTGTACACTTAATCAACTCACATTTTCCTTATATTCTATAAAAAAAACTCATAAATTTAGAGTCATGAGATGACAAGTTACAGTATTATAAATGTAAAAAAATATAAATCTATGTTGTGTTGGAAGTTATATTTTTTTCATAATGTCAATTATGATCGTTGACCGGTTCAATGAATCAAGTCAAAATTTTCCTACATTATATTAAAAAATGCAATTCATAAATTTAGAGTCATAAACCGACAAGTTGTAATAATGTTAATGTGTGAGAAAATATTAATCTATGGTGTGTTGGCAACTATTGTATGGATGACGGTTTACACAAAAATCAAAATTATTAATATTTCTTTCAAGGCATTTTTTTAGGTGTAAGTCATAATTTTTTACCCGTCCATTGAGTTAAGTCTCATTTTTTGTATATTTCATTAAAAAAGAAAAAATTGTAACTCATAAATTTAAGGTCATAAACCGATATTGTTAATGTGAGAAGAAATCTAAATCTATAATGTGTTGGCAACAGTGACGTTAAAGGAAAAAAATTTACATATAAATTAAAGATGTTAATATTTATTTCAAGGCGTTTTTTTTAGGGTGTCAGTCATCATCTTTGACGCATCCACCGAATCAAATCACCTTTTTTCTATATTCTATTAAAAAAATGTAACTCATAAATTTACGATCATAAACTAAAAACAAGTTGCAATGTTGTTAATGTAAGAGAAAATTTAAATTTATGGCATATTAAGAGCTATGACGGTTAAAGGATAAAAGCTTATAAAAAAGTCAAAGTTATATAAATATTTATCTTAAGTCATAATCTTTGACGCATATGACGCATCCACTGAATTAAATCACTTTTAATAGTATTTTTTCTCCCACTTGCTCTGTGTATTTACATTTGAGTACATAATCCTTTTAATATTTGAAACTCTATAATATTCTCATATTAATTTCTAAAACAAAAGAAAATCAATTTTTTTACTATTTTATTCAAAATTTAAATTTAATCACTTACTATGATTTTAATCCTTAAATATATATTCATATTATTATTTTAAATTTTAAACTAATATGATTGGAAAACTGCATGCATTTTGAATGAATTATTTTAAAAATTGTTAGTTTGAAGGAATTAATGTTTTTTTAGATTAAAAAAATAATTTAATCATTTACGCTCCTTGAAATTCACACTGGAAATGACATGCTTATTTAATACTAGTAGAAAATACAAAAATGGTATTAAAGCTATACTTTTAATAAAGTAAAAATAAAAATAAAATATGATAAAAACAAAGAAATAAAAAAGAAAAAGTAAGGTAAAGGATGTGATGTAATATGTGTGAATAACGTTGATAGAATCTAGAATCCCTAGTTTGTTCGTCACTAGTCCATTGCCCCCTCTTCTCCGCTCTATATATAATTCCTCTTCCTTTTATTACAAGGTCAGTGATAGAGATAGAGAGAGAAAGATTACACTCCTACCTTAATAGGTGGGAGAAGAAAGAAAGAGAAGGGGCCAAAGGAGAAGGTGTATGATATTTATATGGTCCAAAGTTGAATCTTCTGCCACAACATACACCATCATCCTCCTCCAATCCATCATCAATGGCCGTGACCACTCCCTGTATCAATGCCACAGAAAAGAAGCACTGGTGGCTCACCAACCGAAAGGTAAAGAACGTTCCAGGACCTTTTTAAGACATCTTTTTTTGTTTTTTTGTTGATTGATCCAAACGCGCCGTTTTCTGTGTAGATCGTAGAGAAATACATGAGAGACGCTCGGAGTCTGATAGCGACGCAGGAACAGAGCGAGATCGGTTCGGCGCTGAACCTTCTCGACGCAGCTCTGGCGATCTATCCGCGGCTGGACGAAGCGCTGGAGCTGAGAGCGAGGTGTCTGCTATATCTGAGAAGGTTCAAGGACGTGGCGGATATGCTTCAGGACTACATTCCGAGCCTGAGAATGGCGAACAACGACGACTCTGGTTCTTCTGTTTCTTCGGATAGTTCGCTTTCGAGGGAAGGTGTCAAGCTTCTCCCTTCCTCCGATTCCGATCAGAGTTTCAAGTGCTTCTCTGTCTCTGACTTGAAGAAGAAGGTTATGGCAGGGCTGTGTAAAACTTGCAACAACGAAGGGTATTGGAGGTAAAACATCACTATAAAAATATTAATTACCATTATTATATACAATCTGTCAATTTTCATTTACTACTTTTTTTAAGATTAAAATGGATTTTACTGGTTTTGGATCAGATCGGAGTCCCAAGTAGTACTTGTTGTCATGTGGGGATGGGGTTCCGAGTAAATGCTCCTGCCTGCCATAATGAAATGTTTCCCAACTCCAACCTTCAAAAATCAAATTAAATTTAATGCTCCATAAAATGCACAGCGTGGAATGCCACGGAAAATATAATTTTGGCCTCAAAGGCTTCTCACTTCTCAGATTTCAGTGTCTTTTTTTTAGGTCCAAAAGTCTTTGACATTTTACCATATTTTTCACAATAATTTATATTATAAAAAGAAAAATTATAAACTAAAAACAAGTGATGTTATAAAAAGATTTAATTTTTTTGAAAAATATACAAAAACTTGGTCTATTAATTTGTTTTAAAATATTTATCATTTTTAAAATTTTAAAACTAGGAAAGTCATTTATATTTTCACTTATTTATTTATATTTTAAATTGACTTATTATTTTAATGAAATCATAATTGCATTCTTAAAAAAATACTGTGTTATTATGATTTATGTAATTCAATATTTTTCTTATCAGCAAAGACAGTTACATGAATAAAAACTTTGACTAGAAAATTACTTTTTATATTTTAAATTGGTGCTTACTATTTTAAATAATTAAAAAAATGATGAGTGTTGTTAACACAGTCTTTAATAGTGTGCTCGCTAATCATTGAATATTGTAAAAAATTATATATAGGATTTATTAAATATGTAATGAGTTATTGAAAATCTGAATTAATATTTTGATTCTATCAATAATAATAATAATAATTGTACGCAACGAATGGGATTTAATATTTTGAAAATCAGAATAAGTACATTATTTTTTTATTTGGAGAAAATAAAATATTTTTTTATTTATGTGTAATTAATGTAAATAACTTATATAAACACGTATTATACTTGTATTCTAACACACGATTTATACTTTGTTTGTGTGTTTTCTTCTATTTTAGCCATGATTTTTAGTAGTCATAGAAAAAGTGTTCTGAAGGATGGGTTAGAAAATATATTGTTAGATTCTAGATAAATATTTGTGATTTTCATTATAATTAAGAGATTGTATTAAAATCTTTAAACGTAATTGATAGATGCATGTGTATAGCTTCAAATGTAGTATTTGTATGGATTTTTGTATTGACTGGATTTCTAATTTTCTATTATAATTTCCAACAGATACTTGGTTCTGGGGAAAGCATGTTGCCACCTAGGCCTAATGGAAGACGCCATGGTCCTTCTCCAAACCGGCAAACGTCTAGCCACCGCCGCCTTCCGCCGAGAGAGCGTTTGCTGGTCCGACGACAGCTTCTCCCTCTCCAACCCCCTCTTCTCCGGCGACACCCCCACCACCCCACCCCCGGAGTCCGAAGCCGTCACCCAACTCCTCGCTCACATTAAGCTCCTCCTCCGCCGCCGCGCCGCCGCCCTCGCCGCCATTGATGCCGGCCTCCACTCTGAAGCCATCCGCCACTTCTCCAAAATCCTCGAGGGCCGCCGCGGCGCCCCTCAGGGCTTCCTCGCAGAGTGCTACATGCACAGAGCCTCCGCAAACCGCTCCGCCGGGCGAATCGCCGACTCAATCGCCGACTGCAACCGAACCCTCGCCCTGGACCCCACCAGCATCCAAGCCCTCGAAACCCGAGCCTCACTCTTCGAATCCATTCGCTGCTTCCCAGACTCCCTCCACGACCTCGAACACCTCAAGCTCCTCTACAACACCATCCTCCGCGACCGCAAGCTCGCGGGCCCCACCTGGAAGCAGTTGCGCCACCACAACAACCTGCGCTACAGAGAAATCCCAGGAAAGCTCTGCGCCCTCACCGTAAAAACACAAGAACTCAAACAGAGGATCGCTTCCGGGGACACCGGGAACGTCGACTACTACTCGCTCATCGGATTGCGGCGCGGTTGTGGGCGTTCGGAGCTGCAGAGGGCTCATTTGTTGCTGTGTCTGAAACACAAACCCGACAAGGCCACGTGTTTCGTCGAACGGTGCGAGCTGGCGGACGAGCGCGACCTCGACTCGGTTAAGGAAAGGGCGAAAATGTCGGCGCTGTTGCTCTACAGGCTGCTCCAGAAGGGTTACACAAACGTGATGGGAACCATCATGGATGAGGAAGCCGCTGAGAAACAGAGGAAGAAGGTTCTAGAAGCTCAAGTATTGATGAGTAATGAGAATTTGGAAGACAAGAAGTGCAACGTTTCCTCGCCTTCGACGGCGAACCCCTCTGTCTATCAGGGAGTGTTTTGCCGCGATATTGCGGTGGTTGGGAACTTGCTTTCGCAATCGGGGTTCAACCGCTCCATTCCGGTGAAGTACGAGGCGTTGAGCTGCTGATTCCTCCCCCAAAGAATCTATGCTTCGTCGCTTCTTGTACAGATATAAGTTCGACAATTTTGTCACCCTTTATTTTTCTATTTTGCTCTACATTTTAATGCTCATTTCTTTAGATGTACACAGAATTAAATTTCAAAGTTTACTTCTGCCGCAAAACTAAATCATTTTACATCTTGCTAAGTTTTAAAATTTGTTGCATTATTGCAATGGCTAATTGACTACTTAGAAGAAGTTATGTTTTCATTAAATTCTCCTTAATTTTTTTAAAAGGGACATCTCTTGTCTAACGAATTTAGTAAAATGATACCTTCAAAAAAAAAAAAAACCCTGAAAAACACAATCCTTCTCTTATGCTATTTAGGGAAGGTGAATGGAGTCATAATGACAAGTTACTACTTTTATCAGCATTTTTAATGATATAATCATAATAGAGTTGTTTAACTCATTTTTTACGAGTCACACAATATCACATGAAATTTTACACAAATCTCTTTAAAAAATTAAAATGGTTGTATTAAAAAATAAAACTTAAAAGGCTTTTTACAATAATTGTTTTACCATTCTTAAAACATTGTTAAAAATGTTGCTTATTAAATAATAACGATATCTGTAAAAGAATTTATTCTTTAGTTTAAGAACTTGACAACTCACTTTGAAAATATTTTAATCCTCTATTTGGCAAAGCTGAAATAATTAATATGAAAATTAAGAAGAGGAAGATATAGGAAATGATTGAATTGAGGTTATTTAGTTGTGATGAAACAAATGGGAAAGAAGTATAAAGATGACGAGTTGCATATAAAAAGATTTACTTGTCAAAAGAGAGGAGAAATTTCTTTCTCTACTATCAAACCGGAGGTAAAGCATGCTTCATTGCAGCAGTTACTGTAGCTTCCTATGTTTGGTACAAATGCATTCAATTTTCCTGTGGTTAGTCACCCAAGAAACTGACCTCTCTGACATTCTATAGATTTTCTTAGAAAGTTAGCATTTGTAATTGTGTACACCATAAACTTTGCTCCTTCCAAGTGTGTGTAGCCTTTGGTGATTCTGGGTTGATATAATTCATTCACTTCACGCTTACTGGCTCTAGCGAGTTTAATGTGACGGCAAAATAATATTTGACTGGGCATAGATGTGGTTAGCTTCGGTTGGTATAATTCTTATAATACTGAATTGAGTAAAGTATTTTTAATTATTATGATAAACATAAAATGCGTGTTTGAATCAATATTATTGATATAATTAATTCTAGTTAAAATTTATTTTAAATAGATGTGATTTAATTTGAATATATTTATTATATAATCAAATTAAGAAAAAAAATTAACAATTTTTTTATTTATCACAAAAATTACTCAAAATTACTTCAATTTTAAATTCATGATCAATTTTGAAATCTCTTATAATATAAAATCAAATATATAAAAATTGATCTAAAATCAATTTTATATCTAAAATCAATTCTCGAACGTGAAATCAAATACACACAAAATGTGTAATTTTAGCTGTTAGTGAACAAAAATTAATTATTATTATATTTTTAACATGTTTACAATTTATTACGTGTGTATACCTAAAATTGACTAGTAAAGCTTTCATTAGTATAATTGATATTTCTTATTCTTTTCTTTGCATAAAGTGAATTATTTATTTTAGAGTTGTAAGTTTTTAAGGTATTGTTTGTTTTAAAGTAAATAATCACACTTTTCAAGAATATCGCAATAAAAATATTTATATAACAATTTTATCCTTTCCTATATCCGTGTTGAAAACATTCAAGCAACGAAAATATGAACAAACTACTAAAATAATAAAAAATATATAATGAATTTTCTAAAACGAGTGTTCTGAGAACTAGAGTGAAAAATGATTTTATATATGTTAAAATTTATATTTCAGGAATTTTAAAATTTGAAAAGAATGTTAACAATCTAGATTAATTATAAGAATAAATTAATGTCAAAAGTAATTTCTAAATCGATTATATATACAACAAATCTAAAAAATTTTGTGAAAAATTTCCAAAAGTTTCAAAAGACATCCACATTGTACAACGGTTATAAGATAACATATACAGAATGTTCATCCCGATATTACATACAATGCCACCAAGTTCTTAAAAAGTTCATTGATTTGCTAATTTTAGGTTAAATTATCCTTGTTTAATTTTAGTCATTATAGTTTAAAACATCCTATTTAAGTTCTGATAGATGTGATTTTTACTCTTTTAATCCTCATTCTTATGTTTTGACTAATGTCGATTGAATAAAAACAATGTTAGTAGAAACTTGACAACATTCAATAACCTTTGAATTTATTTTTTCATTTTTTTTCTTAATTTGTTCATGCTTTTTCAAACTGTATTATTTGAAATTTGATAGTGAGAATTAAAAGAGTAAAATATATGAAACTCTAGAGACAAAGAATGTTTTAAACTATATAATATTTTTAAAGGTTTTTCTTAAAAAAAATATTAAGACCATAAGAACTAAAACCTTAATTTTAGAAGCAGAATATAGTAATTGAATTCCACGGCTGCTGGAAATAGATAGTGGTGCGGTGGTGCCAACTGGATGAGCATTATGAAGTCGTGTACAAGGGAAAAAGTGGTCAGTTTTTCTTAATCAGTTCTGCACACACAAGCTGTCTAATCTGCACTCAATACAAGAAAACAAAGGATTAGATAGGAAACGTCAATTCAACTTTTACCCTTGTATTCCGTACGATCAATTTTGTTTAAATGTTTAAGAATCAATAAGATTTCTAGGGATATGTTCGTTTGTGTGAAAAGATAATAAAAATAAAGAGTAAAATGAAATAATATTTATGTTTTTATATTTTTTATTTTAATTTAAAATTTTGATCTCAATTTATTTTCTGCCTATCGAACAAACCCTAAGTTTTTGTAGTATATTTTAAGTATTATACAGCTAATAATGCTTGTAAAAATTTATACAGTACTGCTTATATATGGACAATTTGAAGAGGGTCGTTGTTGGGAATCAATGAAAAGGCTTCAACATTTCAACCTCCGAAGCCTAATAATTAATTGTCTTTTGTTTGAGGCGTGCTTTCTTTCTGATTCACGCAAAAGCTTGAGCATTTGTTCTTCTGTGTAAGAGATGCATCATTACACTGATTCCCTGATCTCACTTAGGAGGAAGGATCCAACTGTTGCCTGCAGATAAAAGTTTGAATTTATTCACATATATACGCTGATATATTTTTGAAGAAAGGTACTTAAAACGTGAGAGAATATTATTCAAAGAGACAAAGAAAGACCCTTCACTCAGCAAATAACAACAAATGTGACATCTGACCAGGTCAAACTGTATGCCACATCTGACCAGATGACGAGAGAAAACAAGGCTTTCAAAATCAGCTAACAGTTGGAGTAGCCAAATTTGATGTTAAATGCAAGTGCGTATTATATATATATATATGTCTTCTTTCTCAAAGTATTCAATTCATTAAGTAATAATCGTAGCAAAAACTGTGTCATGGTTGGAAGGTGTGAGTTGTTTATGGAAAACCGTGGGTCAGCTTGTACACATTACTCCAATACAGTAAAAAACAACCAAATATGAACCAAGTAAGTATGAAAGAATTTGAACAAAAATTGCAGCCTCTTAGAGAGGAAGACAATTTCCAAAAGAATAAGTTAATCACAAACACAAACAGATTGAGTGCATGTTTGGAAATTCATTCAAAATGGAGAGGAATCGCATTTGGACTAAGAAGTTATAATTATCAATTAGCTTTTGAAGATCAAATCTGAAACGTTAAAAGGGAACATTAAATCAAATACACTATGAACCAAGTGTATAGGGGTTATAAAATATGTTTGATGATAAAAAAGAACCAACTGTATGCACATCTCCATCATTCTTATGTAAACAACAAAATACTACTAATTAATTCTGCAAAAACATGGATTATATAGTCGTTAAACTTTAGTTGGTATTGTTGAACTGCTGAATGTATTATTTTATTTGAATTATATACTTTGATATTCGCATTGAAAGCGTATAACAATATAATATATCTTGTGCCGAAGGAAAAGGTGCATCTCACGAGGGAACCATTTCTTTAATTATTAGTATTCTGCAGTCAGAAACTTTGGGGGGATCTACATAAGTATCCATAGGATGAGTTTTTCCCAATCAATCAATTGAATTTAATCCACAAAGCCTTCCCCTCTGTTTGTATATATAAAAAAAAATCCCTTCCCCTTTGCTCAGTCCCAAGCAGTTTTCGCGAGAGTGTTCTTGTTGCAGATTTGGGTTCTGGTGCGAGCAAAGAATGTGCCGTCGCGTGCGAAGATTATGCCATCATTTGTGCAGTTGAACCACTTGGCAAGCTCGGTGGGACAGAGTCGAGGTCGAGAAGGGTGCGTCCCGCGACGGAGGACGGCGGCGGCGCGATCGAGAAGAAGGGGAAGAAGGAGAACATAATTTTTTAAATAATAAAAAATATGTGTCAATGAAATTGATTATCACTTAACGAAAAAAAGAAAGAAAAAACTAACAACAAAATTAGTAAAATAAAAAATAATTTTTTTTCAAATGCTTGATTGAAAAAAAAATTATTAAATAATAATTTAAAAACTATCTGTATTTATGAAAATTTTAATTAAACTTATATATGTATCATTCATTTTACTACCTGAACAAAAATTCATTTAACCACCTTTTATATATATATATATATATATATATATATATATATATAAAGTGGTTAAAAGAATTTTTTTTCACAATTATATATTAAAAAAAAAAAATCCATGTAAGTTATTTTAAAAGGAAAGGCTTGGCCTCCCTGTTTTATCAAGAGTAAGGCACAGACATAAGAGGTGTTATATAGAGAGAAAATAACACGTGATGTTTGAATGAAGGGAACATTGAAAGAGGGGAAGTGGTAGCCAGGTATATATAATCATGCCCGAGGCACCATGTGCTGCTATCATGCATGTGTCTTCTTCTCCGTCCAGATAATCATGGATAATATATAGTGTCTTTTCTAGAGCTTTTGTCAAAATTGGGTGGCATTGGCATAATGCGCTGGAAGAAATTTCTGATAAATTATTTTCACATTACCTATTTTGATTAATACTTATGTTTTAATGACGTGTTTTCCCAAAAGAGATAAAAAAAATTATGAAATAAAGTAAGTAATATGATGAAAAAATAATTGAAATTAGATTAATAAAAAAGGTGAAAAAGAGAAATGTTTTTTTTTTACACAAAGAAGAATGTTATTATTTGATTTAATCATTTTATCCAACAATATAATTGAAAGAGACACAAAAGTTAAAAGAAAAGGTAAAAAGAGGAATGTGTCTTTTTCCCGAGTAGCCGGGACTGTTTCATTGCCAGTTAGGAAGAAAAAAAAAAGTGATGAGTTTTATTGAGATTTGAGTTTGCAGGGAACAATATTCCTTTACAACACATGCTCAATGGTTTTTATGTCACTATACGCAAACAAACCTATCAATTTATTTGCTAACTTATATCTGATTTGAATGGTAACACTAATGGCTTTGAATCCTTTTCAAGCTCGAGGACAGTGAAAAATAACCAATGCTTGAAGTCAGATTCCATTTAGAAGCTAGGATCTCTGAATAGTGAATATGAGGGTACCTTAGTGTATTGCTTTATAGTGCCTATTAATCTATGTGTTTGTTCGGCTGTTCCATCATTAAGGACAAATGGACCACGACACATGCATTTCAATTTCATTTAAGACGTTATTATTCCCATTAAAGGCAGAGAGACCATAACACATGCAATAAAAAAAAAAAAAGACCATGTTAGGTATCCACTAGACACATCAGATTTGCCTCAACAAAGAAAGGTTGTTATGGGCAAGAAACATGAGAAATGTTGTACCATGAACATGAAATTAGTAATTACTCTGAGTCAGAGGGATGGGAAAGTAAGCAAACAAAGCTTTTTGGAATTACTCAGTGTAGTACGCTTTCTATTGGGGATAGATTTGGTTGCTTGATTGCTTATGTACTTCCCATTAAAAGGTGTATGGGCTTCACGTACTCGTTTTAGGTTGAAAAGTTAAACAAAGCCCAATACATTTTCCAATCCATTTAATAATTAGTAAAACCTGAAGAATAAAAAAATATTAGACTAGAACCCGACTCTTGCTTCTTTGTCTGTTTTTCTTTTTTCTGGTAAAAATATATCACTGTTACTACTCGTTTTGTTATCCATCTCGTTCTGCATACAATTGGAGGCTTGTAAACTGAAGATCGAGGAAATTAATGAAATTTGATAATTCCCAAACCAACAAGGTCAATTTTTTTAGATAAGCAAGATCAATTAAATACGTGACAAATTCAATAAAATTACATATAGAATTAAATAAAGTTGTGAATCACCTAAACAACTTATATCTATTCAACTCAATACCACTCATAATATTGCTTCTTTTTTTATTTTAAGATTATCGTCCGTCCACTCATAATAATATTGCTTCTGTTTTTTTTTTTAACATTATCGTCCGTCCAACTTAGTGTGAACAAACCTTATATCTCCCAGTTTAGAAACCTTTTGCCATTTCACCGCTGAGTCCATACATAACGTGACCAAAACATGTTTGAAATCAGCATTATTTTGTTAATTACCAAGGATTGTACATAACTATTATGACAACTTTACTCTAGGGACCAGGGATAAATTGTTGGCACAATTCAGGTGTTATCTAATTGAAACGATGACTGACTCAAAAGGGGGAAGGAATATCACCTCACATACACTGATGAAGATAAAACAGTCTTTTTCCTTTTACTGGGATTGTTTGAGCAGTTTCGGTTGCTACTGCATTTTGGGCAAAACCAATCTTCCTCAGGTACATGTGTTAGAGGAGGATCGCAGCAATCGATATGAGTACCGATTCCACATCCGACGGAACCACTTTCATCACCACAAATCAGCATTACATCTCCTCTATCGCGGGATCCACATACTTTGCAAATTATATCATGATCATGATCATCACCAGAATCCTCAGGAGCAACGAGTTCTTCAACAATCTCTTCTGCCTTGCTTTTAAGTTTATCAAATGATCTCTCTGCCCAAGCATGAGTGCCATATAATACATGTCTCTCAAGGGAGAACCCGGGCTTGCAAACATACTCAACCAAGTAGTCCGCTACAACACAAGGTATCTCATGTTTTAAGAACTCTTGCACCCACATGTCAACACGTGGCATGCCAGGGCTAACTACAGCATAGTCGATTCCTGTACTAAGGAAGCGAGTATAAGGAGGAGAAGTTGCTAATATTGTTCCATCTCCAGCTTTAATGACACGTTTCAGAGTATCCTGTAAAACAATTGAGTCAGATCAGAAATTCGCAAAAAACTTAAGAATTTTTAAACATGTTTAGAGATGTATCCTACACATATCGTTTCATATATATATATATATATATATATATATACACTTAGAATAATTGTGTTATTATTGCATAAGATGCAAGTATCGTACATGTGATAATAGTTAATGACTATACACCCTTATGTTTGGACAACTAACTGCATCAAAATATAAAGACCAGTCCTAAAGCCTATGACAATTCAAATGAAGATCATGATAGCATTGGCTAGTAGTAAAAGAATATTAAACGAAATAAATTCAAAGCAAAACATACCAAAGGTGGGGCAATGCAATCGCCGTATACAACAATACGCATTCCATAGAAGGCTCCATGACCTGTTCTTTCTTTTAACAGCCGCCACTTTCTTGGAGCCTCCATATTAATTGTGCCATCCTCACTGAGACCATTCTGGTGCCACTCATAAGGCTCCTCTGCCAACAATTTTCCTGCCTGGCTACTGGCAGTTAGGAAATCAGTTTTTAGAATCCACCTGTGCATTCCACCAGAGATTAAGACAATTTATATACATAATCAAAGATAACAAACTACACTGCTGTAATTATTAGCTGGGGTCTTGCTATACGAGCTTTATTTTAGTTTGTACATACCTTCCTGATGCAGCAGCAGCAAAAAATTTCTCAGTCCTGCGTATGGGGTCTGGAGCTATGAAGTGTGTCGCCTGATATGACCACTGGTGAGAATCCCGGCAAACCCTTCCTTTTAATCGCTTGATTACTTGTTGAAACTCTTTTCTCTGTAGACGATGCCCACTTAATATAAAACATGCGGCTTCAGTTTTCACTCTCGTGTTAGATTCTGTTATAGATGGATTGAGCCCCGATTTCTTAGACTTGATCTTTGCTGTCCTTACACTAGATTTAATAGTTGAACTGCCATTGCTTCTGCCCTGCTCTCCATCAATTGGCCTATTCTCCTTCTCTTCAGCAAAATTCTCTGACTTATTTCTTTGAATGGCTGGCTGGTCACTTTTATCATCAGGAAGGGGCATTTCTTCCATGGTTTCTATCTCTGGCTCATGCTCGGTCTCATTACGAATCTTCTCCCCAGATACTGCCATAGATTTTGGTAATTCCTTGGCAACTTTGGCCTTGGTTTTACCAGCAGGACGTTTTCTTGCTTGATTCTTTACTACCAGTGAAGATGGCTTCTGTTTTTCAGTTTTTTTTGTGCCTTTCTTAGGAGGCATTGGCTCTTCACATTTTGTTTCAGGGCAAATTACTTCCGACTTCTCTTCTGTTGCTGTATCTGATTTTTTTGAAAGATGAGATTCTTCATCGAGTGCCATTCGTAACTCGGGTTCACATTTGCCATCTGGAGCCTCGGTTTCATCCCCCACAAGCTCAGTTCTGTCACCATCATCTTCTGCATATTTACTAACTGTGGCCTTGACTTTACCAGCAGGAAGTTTTCTAGCTTGATGCTTTACTGCCAGTGAAGATGTTTTCTGTTTTTCAGTTTTATTTGTGCCATTCTTAGGAGGCATTGCCTCTTCACATTTTGTTGCAGGGTAAGTTGCTTCTGACTTCTCTTCTTTTGCTGTATCTGGCTTTTTTGAAAGATGAACCAAGTCTTCGTCAAGGGCCATTCCTAACTCATATTCACATTTGTCATCTGGAGCCTCAGTTTCATCGTCCAAAAACTCAGTTCTGTCACCAGCATTTTTACTAACTGTTTCTTGCTCTGTTGTTTTATTAACATCAAAGATTTGGGGGCATCCCTGATGCATCCTCGCATCACCAGTTGCAACCTCTTTGCTTCCACTGGAAAAAGTTTCACCTTCACCTTGCAGGGTAGTTTTAGTCAGGGAAAGTGATTTTTTCTGTTTAGCAGTGGCACCTACTTTAGGTTTAGAACCCAAACTTCTCTTGGCAACCGACTTCTTTCGGGGTGATTTGCTAACCAGTTTATTACTTTCTTCAGTGCCTAAATCCAATTTAGTACAACCAGCAGATTCCACATTACATGATTTTTTGTTTCCCAGAGATGAACAATCAAGATTTTTAGTGACAGTATGTTGCTCTGCTTCATTACCACCAACTTGTTGCATTCCAGAACCTGTGATATCAGGTTTGCCATTAATTTTAGACTCACTTAAGCTCTGAACAGCCGTTTTTGATGAATTCTGACAGACATTATCACACTGAACAGATTCTGGGCTGGCATTTCTTGAAAGAAGCTCATCAAATGCCAGTGAGTTGGAGGTAGAACCTGAAGGTTTCGAAACTAAGCAAGTGTTTGAGTTATTTATACCATCTTTACCTATAGAAAAGTAGTCATCAGCTTCAGGTGGCTCATCTACCTGAGATGTCACTTTTAATCCTTGAGATTTACCATTTGCTGATGGGACTGAAGTCTTCTTTCTTGATTTTAATTTAGTAAAAGAAGCTTTGTTTATCCTCTTTTGAGGCAATAAACTAATTGGCTCATCTTCTTTAACAAAATCATTTCCTTTCCCAGAAACTTCAACACTGGTAGATTTGACACCCTCACTGGCCTTTTGAACCTTACTGTTATCACAGTTGTTGCCTTCTCTACCTGAGCTTTCATCTAAGATCCTTGGAAGAGTAAATCCTTTTTGGTTCTTCCTAGAATAACTTGCAGTTCTAAGATTTTCATTTGAATGTGCAACTCCAGCAGCACTTGCAGAAGTTTCTCTCAAATCACTTGCCACCTTCTTAGACTCTGAGATGTCGCAATTCAGATCAGGCTGCTGATCAGATGAATTTGTATTTCCCATATTGCCAAGATCCTGGCAGCCAGGTGCCTTTGGAGAATCAGCATTCTTAGACTCACTGGTCTTTACATATTTGTTAGGTAACTGACATGATGTAGAATGTCTAGAAATATCAGCAGCCTGATAGCTTACCTTTGAGTCATCAACATTATGAAAGCTCGAGCCTTGATCAGGTCTGCTCTTATTTCCTGGAACGGTTAAAGAGTTTTCACCATTATTGACATTTGGCAAGACCTGTGGACCAGTAGAATCTGGTAAGGCGTTTGATGCCTCTGTTGCTGATTTCGACAATCCAGGAGTAGCAGCTATACCAATTTTCGAACTAAGGGGGCTTTGTTTTCTTTTTCTTCCCCCTGATTGTCCCAGCTTAGAATCTTCAGCCTCTTGCTCAGAATCCTTAGCCTCTTCCTCCATCACCTCTAGTTCAAAACCACTATTGAAAAGGAACAAAGGTTGAGTAATTAATTGAAAAGATAAGAGCTTTCAAAGGCTAGGGGAAATAAACAAGTAATGTTTAGGTCAACTTAGGGGAAAAAAGCAATTTTATCAAACTTCTTCAACTATAATCTGAAATGGCTATTACAGTAATTTGCATTTCAAACAAGAACATAATCTAAGTTTCTCAACTTTCGTATTGTATGCCTATTACAGTAATTCATCCACATGCCTCTGTCAGTTTAACCCCCCCCCCCCCCCCCCCCCCTATTTGTGATACGATAGAGAACATTGTAAGTGCATGGGTGCAAATCACATTGAAATCCCGAAGCATGCAAGAACGGATGAGCTCAAGGTGCATTATGCATACTGACATTTAGATGTTCAGAATAGCAAATGACATCCTATATTCCACCCAAATACAATTATGCTATCATTTCTTGACCCATAAGATAAATAGCCACAATACTTATCAATGTCATCCAATAACATTAAACAAATTGTAGAAATCTCCAAATATAGAAGAGTGTGTTATAAACATGGAAGCATATAAAGAACAATTCTGCCCCCATTCAGCCTCTATGGCATAATACGTGGAATGCCACATTTGCACAGCATGCTAGGATGTGGATAAAAGTATATTCCAAATTGTATTGCACTTTTATACGGTACAGCGCCCTAACCTCTTGTTATAATTGTCTTCGGGAAGAAGCACCCATTCCTTCAAGCTGAAGAAATAAACAGAACTTTAATTGAAGAAGACTCAATTTATATAATTCTAACAAGTCAAATGGAAAGGCTCAAATAGATGAGATTCATTCACATCACATCCATGTAAAGTTAACATGAAAATGACATACGTACCAATCTTCCAACCAACGATGATTAACTAACTTTATTGTGCCCAATTTCTTGGCAAGCTCATACTTCTCTCCTATATTGAAAGTAAAATTTTAAAACACCATGAACAAACAAAATGAAATACATCATAAACATAAATAATCTGTAATAGAAAGCAATTAGGAGGAATAAAATAGCATACACATGCAGTTGAATGTGATGCCAAAATTTTAGAAAACGGAACAAACCTTCAAATTTGTAGCATATGAGATGAGTAACCTTGTTTGCCACCAAAGGCTTAGAAAACTGTGCACCCATTAGGCCAACCATTGTCTGAAGAGGTAAAACAAGGTGAAGTCAAATAACGTTACATAACAATGCGCACAAACTCCTGGAAAAAATCAACACAAAAGTATAACAGATGCTCACCATAATGTCATCCCGATCCTGGCGTAGATAACCAGTCAAGCACATTATCAAATCTTTTGCACCTGGTATTCCATCTAAGTCTTTACGAGGTCTGTACATAACCTGCTAAATGGAAAACACAATTTACTATAAATTCATCCTACAAAGAAGCACAACAGGAAAGCCAACCACTGGTTCTCAAAAGGACTCGAAGAAGTTCAAGAAATTTCTGGACACAGAATGTAAACAAAACCAATTAACAAATTGGTCTCGTGGTTATATCCATAAATATGTTCAACTGCAAGCGACTTCAATAATTTCTCTCTAATTTTTATAATGTGGAACTAACCAAGTCTATCCCCCTATGTGAATTTGCCACATGGTACAAAGTGAGAATAAATGTTTGGATAAGAAGCTCAATTAAGAGCTTATTAAGCAAATGTCTATCATATATAAGTACTTATGAATTATGTATAAGTTTTTTCTAGAAATTGAGTTAAATTATTTTCATAAGTTACTCTTGAAAGTTTATAAAAAAATAAGCTAAAAAACTGTTTATGAATACACCATTACCTACTCTCAAAATGTCTCCCCCATCACAAACTTGCACAAGTGCTTATACTATAAAATAAGTCCAAAGAAGTTGTTCCAAACAGACCAGAAATATTTCATAAGAAAAATAGGCAGTCCAATTAAGGGAATGGAAGAAGTAAGAACAAACTAACCGAAGTAGCATCAACAGGCATTCCAATATCAGCACTGTGTTCAACCCACAATGCAGTGACAACCGTCTTCCGATCATTTCTGGCAGCAACACACACAGGATCGTCCTACACACAACACATAGTTCTCTCTGCCTTCAAAATCAAGACCAACGAATAACGTTAAAGAAAGAGCAAATCGAATCAAACTCACATAAGCAACGTTATCGACAATGACATGCGTGCAACTCCCGCCGTACTGTCCTACGTCGACTCCACCGCCATTGGCAAGCTTGAACCGGATCTACACAATCACAAGCAGCAATTCATCGAATAAATTAAGAAGAGAAACCCTATTATTAGGAAATACTAAAAGAGAGAGAGAAGACAAACCTGGTTTTGGGCGACGGGATTGAAGCCACGGAGAACGAAACGAACACCGCGAAACATTGGCGATGGGTAAGTGGCTTCCATCATTTGAAGAGAACGGTTTTACTATTCACCGGCAGCGAAATGGTAAAGAAGCTTGTGGAGGAAGACTTGATATGGTAACCAGAAGAAGCGGGAAGAGGCTAAATAGAAAAAGAAAAAGAAAGCGAGGGAATTTTTATTTGTTTCTTCGTTTTTTGATTTTGGAGGCGGGACGATGAAATCATGAAATATAAATGGGCTCATCTGGCCCATACACAATTGGGCCGGGCCGAATATTCCAGAAGGAAAGCAAGTCAACTAAACCGGTTTAGTCATTCAATGAGCGCCGGTTGGAAAGAAAGGTATCTTCGTTTGCTTTATATCTCCTGAAGCAGAACATCACCTTTCCTATTTACTCACTGTGTGATCTAATCTTCTTCTATGGGTTGGCTTAGTCGGTTCATAACTGCCGTGGCTTTCTTAGCCATCGGAGTGATATTCTCACCGGAGACACTGGGCTCAAAATCAACCACACTTTCCACCTACCTCAAACTCGCTCACCTCCTCTGCTTCTCCACCGCCTTCGGCGCCGCTCTGTGGGTAACATTCATCGGCGGCATCATCATGTTTAAGTACGCATTTTTATTTTTATCATCCCTAATTTTATGTATTTATTATTCTTAGAATTTTGGATGAGTCTAATTTAACTCCAAAGGCTGGCTCAAGTGACAAGGGCTGTCACTTATATACACTATTTTGATCATATGACTAATCCATGTGGGATTTTCTAACAATTGTGATTTTGTTGAATGTTGTGGTTTAGAAATCTGCCGCGGCATCAGTTTGGGAACCTGCAAAGCAAGATGTTTCCGGCGTATTTCTCGATGGTGGGTGTCTGCTGCGCCGTATCGGTGGCTTCCTTTGGCTACCTTCACCCGTGGAAAACTTCCTCCACCACTGAGAGATACCAACTTGGGTTTTTGCTCTCTTCCTTTGCGTTCAATCTTACCAACTTGTTTGTCTTTACACCCATGACCATTGAGGTAAAGAAATATTCTATTAGCGTTTATTTATGTATATGCATTGTTCTTGCAAGTAAACCAACACAAAGCCTTAAGGTTGGTTGGATGGTCAGGAAAGAAGGGAAGGGGGAAAGATCAGGTTCGATCTATCTTGCTGACCTAAAACTAACAATTAACATTTGTCGATTAAAAAAAAACTAACAATGACTAAAGTAGCTTGATAGAATAAGAATTACAGGGGTCGAATGACTTTTCTGATGAGTTGGATTAGTTAAATGTTTTATAATTTTATTATGTGTTGGAACTGGAAACTTAAAATGGCAGATTGATTGCCATAAAGGCATAAACTGTTTATAGTGAAGACCAAAGTGTTGGTGTGTGTGTCTGTTTTCATATGCATGCTTAGCAAAATTAATTTGCCTACGTCAAAATGAATTTTGTCAAAATTTCAGGCCCTTGAAAGTTGAAACAGTTTAGCTGTTCACTAAAAGTCTAAAACCTTGAGTGGTTAAAGAAGCTTGATTTCATTTCTGGATCCTGTCAATAGTGTTAACATTCTGTTATTGAACCAAATATGAGAGGGGAAATGTTTCACAAAATTAAGTTAAGCATTTGTCCTATTATCTTTCATAGGCTTAAATAAAGGCCAACCAAATCATCCAAATCTATAACTTGTGTTCATCTTAAATTTGATAAGTTGGCTGCTGGTTTGCACACTGATTACCAGTTCTTCTGGTCTTTCCACTCATTGCTGTATGGGATTTTGGACATTCATACTTACGCCTGAATATTGCTTATGTATATTCATATACCGAGTAATGAGTATCGTCTCCATAATTAAAAGTAACATTTCTTATTTAATTATCAATAAACTTCTTGATTCGTAGAAGTTTGTAATCTCTTATATCTGCTCCCTCATTCCCTCCACGTTCACATTACTGTTCTAACTTCTTTTCTTCCTTGGTTTTCTTCTTCTTTTTTTTTTTTACTTTTTTATTTTAACCTTTCTTCGTTTCATCTGTCACATTTATGTTAGCATTGAAGCAATGGTCTTGATCATATCTTCTAACAAATATCTGAGTCATGTCAATTTATGCTCTTAAGCTGCCAATGGTTACTATACTACTATCTGGTAGTTTATAATTGATCATTTTGTTGTTCTGATGCAGATGATGAAGCAGAGGCATAAAGTGGAGAGAGAAAATAATATAGGGGAAGAAGTTGGGTGGTCAAAAAATGTAGAAGTTGCAAAGTCAAACCCCAAGCTTGCAGCCATGAATAAGAAGTTTGGTATGATTCATGGATTATCCTCCCTTGCCAATATAATGTCGTTTGGCAGTCTAGCAATACACTCTTGGTACTTGGCAGGTAAAATTGATCTCTGATTCAGTTTCTGTTTCCAATTCTATGAAAGACAAGTGAGCTTTTTGTGAAGAGATGTATAAGTGAGGATCTCAGTGTTCTCTCTATCTTCCACTTTCTTGCTTTATTGCCAAGTAAAAAGAGTCTAGAATGTCTGTGCAATTTATGAAATGTACTATCTAAGTATTACAGCATATTGATTGGTCAAGAAAATCTTATGGGTTGCCATGGAAACATAATGTAATCATCCTACCTCACATGAATAAAATAAGTAGTCTCTTTGAGACGGTTTACATTTTGGATACTCTCAGTTAAAATTTGGGGTGTGGAATGGATTGGATGGACTGGATAAATTTTTAATTAAAATGTATAGATTGAAAATAAAACATCTAAATCCCTTAAAAATGTATTAGCAAATTTAACCCATCCATTACTTATTAAATAATAAGTAAAGTATAAATTTATAATCATCCATTAATATTTTTTAACCTATCTATGTAAAGTATATCATATTTTATTTTTTTGAAAAAGTATTTTTATGAAATAAAGTTCAAAATTTGTTTTTATTCTTGTACTTGAATACTATATAGTTCAAGATCCATCTCTTAAATACTTATGTTCATTCAATGAACTTTGAACTACTTGATTTAGTGGATTACCAAAATATGTTGTATGGATCACTATCTATCTAAAACGAAACGATAATCCAATCTAATTAATTCATTAATTTGTGTCTTTATAATTGAATGAATTGTTTGGATATATAGTAAAAATTGGAAGATAAATTTTTGAATGGATTGAATTGTCACTCCTAGTTCAAATCCGTGAAATTATAATGATTGTTGGCCATCGAGTGACAACACTAGCCATGTTTTAATATTTTCTCAAAACTTGGAAGGAAACAAAAGGCTTGAGTTGTTAAGCCATGTTCATTATATGGAAGGTGTTGTGCACTTGTATATTTGCACGGTGCAAACACATACGATATAATAATGCTAGGTTAACCACCATTTACCAAACAACAAAAGATGGCTTAACATAAGATCTGTTTCAGACGGCGTGGTTGTGATGCCTTGTAGGTCCGTGATAGTGAGCCATCTCCAATATTGCATAAGATCTGTTTCAGAAAACCATAATGCTCAAAAGAAGCCGGATTGCGGATTCAAGAGATGTACTTAAAAAAATATTAAAAATTGCTCATTATTTCTGGATATAATTCGTAAGCTTCTGTTTTCCGCGCAAACCAGTTCTGAAACATACTCAAATAAGGGATGGAGAACCCTTTAAAATCAGTTATTTTCTTCATATTCAAAATGTACCGATTCATAGGGTTTTTTACGCTTGAGTCTTGACTTGATTTCATGTGGCTAACATATCTCTTCCTTCTTGTGCAAACGATGCCACGACAAATCATCCCTTTGCATCCCCGTTTCCAATTTACAATGTGATTAGACACATTCCAAACGTATTAAACCACGTCCAGTTATTAAAAAATAACTACAAACTTCTGGAAAGATTTTTTTAAATAATATGCACAAATTAAACAAATTCCAAAATAACTATATACGTATTAATGTAACATGAAATTTAAATAAATTACATTATACTTAAAAATAATACAGGAGTATAATGCATGTCACCATGAGAATAATATCCATCCAAGTTAATGAAAAATAAAATAACAGAAAAATAAAACGAACATGGAATAAAAATTGATCTATTAACAACATTGGTGCTCATTAGTTGACCTCCATATTTAATCTAGAGCAAAATAATAAAGGAAAGGAAGGAGAAAGCATAGACAATAAAAATTAACTTAAAAATTTATAAGTTCATTATTTTTTATTTATTTATAGAAGACAAGTGTAGGAGATTTTCAACCAATTAAACCACACTTCCTTGGTGTCCATTAGTTGAAGTTCTATCAGTAAAAAAATTAATTAAAATCATTTAAAATTTGATTATAATCAGATTCTAAAAATTTATAATAAAAACCATTATTACAAAGTTTTTTTTTTAAAAAAAAATCCAATAGCAAACTATCTTTATTATATATTTGATAGAGGTGAGCAATTTTCTTAGACTTCAAAGTTTAGAAAACGGTAAAAATAAATCTTCATTCTTCCAATAAAATATACATAATGCATAGAGATCGTTGTGTAAATCTTTTTTCCCTTCATTGCCTCCCCCAATCGGGTAATAGTTCTAAATTTTCCCAACCATTGAAGCCTTTTTAGTCCTCAATTTCAACTAGACTAAATGCAAATATAACACCAGAATCTCGTACAGTATACAACTTTGCAACAAGTGTAGCATCATCCACAAGAAGTTCCCCATGATACTAAATAATTAGACGTACGGCAGGAAGGATAGGAAACAATGCTGAATAGAGATAATCATAGACGACTTATCACAGCTTCCACCTCAGACGGTGTATAAAGATGATACGTTGGAGCCACCTTGGCAATGTCAACGTTGTTGGGAGTGACCTAAGATGAAAAATACAAAAGAAACGATTATTTTTTATTTTCCATTCCATTTTAGGGAGGGGTGGGGCGTCAATCAATTCACAGAACATGCATATGATTTTATCCGTACCTTTTCTTCCATAACTTGCTTCAAAATGGATAAAGCAATAGTCTCGGCTTCTTGAAGGGTTAGGTCCTGCACAACATATTAAATTAACACCGAATTGCATTGTTTTAAAGTCATCTTACAGCATGTTATGGTTCGGCATAATTTTAGAAAAATAATCACTCATTAAACACTCTCAAGGAGCTAAAAGAAGCGTCTAGCATGAGAGATAATCCTTCAGAGCAACATTGGCAGTGCATAGACAAAACAATTGAGGAAGATTGATGATAATGGCATTGCATTAATTTGACGATCACAAGAAATTTGACTAGTTTAACATTTTCCAAGACGATGGTGAGCATAAAGTTGCACAAAAGTAATTATGCTTCATAGAAATTTAAACAGGAAGAAAAAAACGGAACAGTATCAAATGAACAGTTGAGTATACTTACACGGTAAGACAGGGATATGAAAATAGGATTAAATTAAAGAAACAATTTTGCAGACCATTGGCATGGTTTGTTTTATCTTCTCAATAAGTAAAATAAAAATTAAAAGGTAAACTTGGAAGGTGAAGTTTAATTTGTGATTCCAGATAAAATGAATATATTATTTGAATAGTATTACCTCATTGATACATTATTTATAAAGATGGGTGATTACTGTATAGCATTGTTTTCAATTTAGTCTACCTGCCCTGCCACGAGTGATGAGTATGAGGTCTCTTCATTTCTTTACGTTTTCACTCTTTTCTCATTTTCCAAACCCAGTCAATAATAAATTTACAGTTATAAACAGAAGGTTTTGAAACAATCAATATTAAATTGTTGATACCTTGTTGAATTGTTCTTGTAGAGAACTGTCTGCACCTTCTGACCCTGAACCAATAGCTTTGCCATTGCATTGCCAAAATGTGCCAGATGGATCAGTGTAGTATCTAATAATCAGAACATTTCAATTCAGTAGGGAGTAAACGTCAGAAATCCAAAATGAAAAAGGATGGGAACAAGACCAGCAGCAATATAAAACTACAGTGACTGAATCAATAAATCCTAGGCACCAACAAAAACAGAATACCCATGATCTGCATTAGTGTGTCTGTGACATACATGAAAATGGAAAGTGTTTACAATTGAGCCTTAAACCTTTTTAGGTAAATGTCCTACACTCTACCCCTCAACTGTTTCCTGGTTAAGATAGTAAATTTTGCAAGTTGCAACCATGAACTGATTTCCATTCAGAAGCTAAAACACCAATGCATACTTTGAGAGTCGAACTTGCAAGGTAGACAGCTGAACCACACAAAATTAATTTATGCCACAAATCAACGCTAGGAGAAGGTAAAGGTACACTGTTGAACCTAAAATAGCATTCTCTTTAAACCATAAAGAGTGATAAGGTGAGACAGTGCTACATGATAACATGACTATGAAATAACTGCAAAGAATGACACAGATCCTACTTCTTTTGACAAAGGAAGATGAAATATACAGTACATTCTTTAAGTTTTTTTAAAAAAAAATTGTTGAAATATGTTAACATGTTTGTGTAAAGCCATAATCTTTTTTGAAAGAATAGAATCTGAAAAAGATCAGATTTTATATTATTTTGCAAAACTACAATATAGCTTCTAAAACAATCTCCACAAAAACTCACATTATTCACAATCTTAAAATTACTTTTTTTAAGCATAAACAAAGGGCTCAGAATAGAAAGAAAGGCTTTAAGTGACAACAGAAGAGGATGTATCCTCAAGAAGGGGGAAAAAAGAGAGAAATTAGAGAAAAGGAATGTTTAGCAAAAATATGCCCAGTTTAGAAACCATTAAATATACCCAAGTAGTTAATCAAGTCGATAAGTGGTTACTCACTAACCCCTCTTTGATCATTGTCAAGGTCAATCAGCATAAAATTGTAATTGTTCTTGAAATACTTTTTGTCCAGGATTCTTTTTTTTGTAATTCCACTAATCCCCAGAAAAAAAAAATCATAATATACTCTGAATAATGACATCAATTTAAAACGATCACTAATATCATAGCTTCAGACAAACAATCTTTTAATGTAATGACTGGCTAAACACAGAAAACAAGCCAAAAGAACAACTCCATCAAACTACCCACAAGTAGCCATTGCTTAATAGATGGAACAAGTACTTACAAGCTAGGTCCATTCTCATCATGACCAGCAATGAGGAGAGATACTCCAAATGGTCGGGACTGCCAAAGAGAAGAGAAATGGTGCATGTTACAATATATACATGATGATCTACTGTGACAAAAACACTGCCATTTAGTATCTTGTACAAAAGCAAAGGTTTATCACTTTATTGGCACAGCTACTGAACCAGTCTGTCTGAAAAGCATCTTAAATGAGGAATTAGACGCTTAATTATAAACTATAAATGTTGCACATTGATTCAATGATTGATGCAATAAGATGATATCTGTGCATTCCAAAATTTTCAGGTAAATAACTCTTGTTTACATCTCCAATCAACATTTGTCAAATGCAATATGTAAGGCACCAGTATATCTAGCAGATGCATAAATAAGAAGCAACTTTGCAAGAAATGTTCATAAATTATTTTTCCCAAATAGAAGCATCATAAGCAAGCAAACAAAAATAGACGCGAATATCAAAGCTGAGAAGTTCTTTACCATGGACTCTTCATCACCTTCACCAAAACGCAAGGCTAGATCACAAAGAGCTTGGGTGGTGGACTCAACAGTCATAGGCTCACCATAGGAGAACCTGTGATTCTGTGAACAATAAACCAAAATATGTCAATCATTAGCTAATCAACTACCTTAATATATGCTATAAGGTTAACAATACCTGAGTTTCCACCCGTGCATGCTCAACAAGTGTTCGAGCATCTGCAATCAACCCACTCATTGCACAACCGATGTGCTCATCAATTTCCATAATTTTCTCAACACTACTAGGCTCCTGAAATGGAAGTTTCATGCAAGCGAATATAATATAAGTAATGATTATTGTATGCAGAGAAGAGAACCTAACAATAAATTATCTAAGCCTTTACAACCCCCACCCCACCCCCCACCCCCAAAAAAAAGGATCTCTTTTCACCCAAAAACAAAAATGAAGAATACATGTATAAAATAACATCACGGTAAACAGCATTATTTTTCATGAATATATGCATAGAACACATTGTATCTAAAATGAACAACGACGATCAAAATCCAACAGCTTGACCCCAAAAATCAATTTATGGGAAGCTCATCCGTCGAGGGAGAGTTGAATGAGAGGTTGGAAACTTGGAGACGAGCTCTAGAAACACATGGCTTTTGCCTAAGCAGAAGCAAATCGGAGTATATGGAATGTAAGTTCAACAAAAGAAGGAGGGTTTCTAACTCAGAGGTGAAAATAGGAGACCATATTATCCCTCAAGTCACAAGGTTTAAATATCTTGGGTCTGTAATACAGGATGATGGAGAAATTGAAGGGGATGTGAATCATCGCATTCAAGCAGGATGGATGAAATGGAGAAAAACATCGGGGGTGTTATGTGATGCAAAGATACCGATCAAGCTAAAGGGAAAGTTTTATCGGACTGCGGTAAGACCGGTGATTTTGTACGGAACAGAATGTTGGGCGGTCAAGAGCCAACATGAGAATAAAGTAGGTGTAGCGGAGATGAGGATGTTGCGGTGGATGTGTGGTAAGACTCGACAGGATAAAATTAGAAACGAAGCTTTTAGAGAGAGGGTTGGAGTAGCGCCTATTGTAGAGAAGATGGTGGAAAATAGACTTAGGTGGTTTGGACATGTAGAGAGAAGACCGGTAGACTCTGTAGTGAGGAGAGTAGACCAGATGGAGCGAAGGCAAACAATTCGAGGCAGAGGAAGACCCAAAAAGACTATAAGAAAGGTTATCAAAAAGGATCTCGAACTTAATGATTTGGATAGAAGTATGGTACTTGATAGAACATTATGGCGGAAGTTAATCCATGTAGCCGACCCCACCTAGTGGGATAAGGCGTTGTTGTTGTTGTATCCGTGTCAAGTGTTTGCAATCAATATTTTGCTCACGTGTCTTACTTGATTCCATCATACTGATGATTATAGTTAATAGTTAATAATTAGTAGCACATTCATGTGTAGAAATGTCAGAGTGAGATTATAAAAAGATCGGTAACAACTTTTTTTTACAGTAAATCAGTAACATAATTAAAAAGTTAAAAAACGGACCAGGAGCGGCGATGTGATGCGCTTTTCAACTGCAAGGACAACTCCTTCTTTGGTCTTCAACCCAATCGCAGTTGATCCCAGCTGCAACCCATTTACAAACACAAAGACCCAAACAAAAAGGGAACTTAGAAATGCAACAGCTCCAAGAAAATTCTGACAGATGGATGAAACAATGATGGACGAAAGAGACAAACCTTGATGGCTTCGATTGCATACTCAACCTGAAACAAACGGCCTTCGGGAGAAAAGGTGTTGACTCCTCGGTCATACTCAGTCCTGTTAGGTTTCACTCGCGCAATTAAACAAACAGAAAAACCCTAATTCGTTCCTCAATTAAATGGAAATGCAAATTTGCAGCAAAAGAGTGAGGGAGGAGTTCACCTTGTGAGAAACATCTTCTGAACGAGTAGAGAGAGAATGAGAAGCGTCCGTTTGTTTTTTTGTTTGGGTGAGTCAGGGGATACTGCGAGAGTGCGAGTTACCCAAAGGAAGGGCACTTAATTTGCTTGCTCCTCACTCTGCCTAAATGGCATGGGCTCATATGGCCCATACACATCTGGGTTGGATCCAAAAGAATACCTATTGACCATGTCTATTTATAAAAAAATCAAAAATAGACGCTCATTTTATTTTTTAAAACATTTTTTATCTGATCACCAGATTTATAATCTTCACATACTCTATTCAACCAATTAGACTTAGTTATTTTTTAAAATATAATTTATGTTTATATTTTTTATATATATGTAAGAATCAAAGTTAGTGTAAGATTCAGAATCATGCGTGCGACACAGTAGTTTTATCATATAACTTTCTCATTTAATATTTTCTTCCAAAACTAATCATGCATGGGAAAGAGGTTTTTTTTGTGGGCTTCATATGAAAAACACCATCCCCCTAAATATTTGTTTCATTGATTTTTCATTTTATTTAAAAAATAATAGTTTTTGTTTTAATTTAATTTTTTTAATAGTTTAACTTTTACATGATGTGCGATTAATAAAAAATTATTGTAAAACAATTTTTAACAGGTTTATTAATGTGAGTGATTTAGAGGAGAGTATAAGAAAAATCATATTGTCAGTGTATTTTAATTTTTTAGTTACTATAAAATGTTCTTTATACAATTTCTTTCTTTCTTTTCATTCACCCTACTACTTATCCAAATTTTCGATTTTATTTCTCTTATGCATCTATCATTCATAAAAAAAAAGTTCTATTAATTCTTCTTTATCTCATTTCTATTTTAAATTGACAATAAAATAACAAGAAAAATCTACCTATTGAACAATGTGCCTTTATGTATGAATTTTAATACCTACAAATAAAAAAAATGACAATAATAAATAAATGATAGTCCCATTAAGAATCAATATTAATCTTTGCTTGTATGGATGCGATTATGTGAAGACTAATTATTTCCATAGGTAGCTTTGAACTCCAAACCAATGAAATCATCAATACTTTGAATCTTTACAACTACTGCTTGCTTGACGCTAGGAACAATAATATCCAGCAGACATCGATATTTTCGGATCTTTACAACTAATAACGAGTGTGTAGTGACCCACCATCCGCATCAATCAACGGGAACACGAAAAATGTTGCATATCGCCGAGATAATATCTACTTATCCATCCACTATGCTCTTGACCAGCGACTTATTATTATTGAGGTGAACTTTTAAAGGAGTTTGATCTGCTAATTGCTCTTGACCTTTCCGAGAGTTAGATTTTAATTTTCTAAGCCAATTCCATGTATTTTTTTGCTCACCGCTTGGTAGTTGGTACCAAAAGAAAATGATGAGTGCAAAATCGGTTTGTTTAACCATATCCAAATCGACGTGTAGGTCGTGTAATGCCGCCAAAAGCGCGAAAATTGGAAAATTTGAGGTCCAAGACCTATAATACAGACTCAATTTTGCTTTGTTGGATGGATAGGCAATGAAGCCCAATTGGACTGGGTGGTGCCGACTTTTCCTTTTTTTGTTTGGGAGTGAAAACACCAGCCGTATAATGCAGACTAGAACTTGTTGAGTAGACGAAAGAATCTGGTTCCAAAGTTTGTCGGCTATTTTTGGTTTGGCATGTGAATCAGCATGTGCATAAAATGAGACATCGAGTGGAAACAACAGAATCTAGCTCGTTTTCATGAATTGGCACTGTCTTTCCTTGTCTACCTATCTTGCAAAGCAACTATTTGATCTTCCACTTTTTCAAGTTACAACTAACAGCCCCATTTGAGATTACGCACGTAACACATGAGTAATAATATATATTGCTTGATCAAAACGTTTATCGATGAGATTCAGCTAACTGTGGTCCACAAATGACGAATTTAATATCTTACTTACAAAGCGCAAGCAACCTTGAGAATTGGAGAAATATTTACATAATAAGTCTAACCCATTTTTTGTTAGTCCAACCAAACACTCAACATGGGACCAATATAAGCATATAACTTGAATTAAAATACAATTAAATTTTTAAATATTAATTACTATTTTAGAGTAATATTCCTCTGCAAGCAAGGACTCGTAAGAACGCAATATTTCAATTTTGAAATCAATGAATAAAGAATCGTCTAAATGTGTAATGTCCTACAAAGCATGTGCCCTCGCCCTATACAATTGTGTCCCCCATGCTTAATAATGAATCATCTTATAAATTCATTTGAGGTTAATTACGCTATATGTTCCCAAGAGCAACAACCGAGCAGGGAACAAAAGCAACACAAACAAATGCATATGTTGGGATGTAACAATCCTACTGAACCTTTTCAGGGACTCTCTCCCTGTTTGTATCACGCTGGAGAAGGGTGACTGGCGTTGACCCACATTGATTGATATCATGGACCTCCCAGCAACAATGCTGGTATCAGCTCCACGAGATAACAGAAGAGGCCACCACACCTTACGCCGTTGCTCCCTCTTAGCTTTACGGATCTGGTTAAGTTCTTTGCGAATCACAGTTCTCAAAGACTTTAAGTAAGAGTTCATGTCATGATCTCGTTGTATACTTCCTCCAGATCCATAAGCAGATCGGTCACTTAATATCTCAAGTGGATGAGGTGAGTTTAAGAAGACCATCTGAGCAGCTCGGAGCCGCTTCTCTGTGTCATCGGATTCTGATAATGGACAACACAAAAGATATAGACCACTGCCAGATGGTAGGAGATGATGGCTTGGTGAAAATTTCTCATCTGGCTGCAGAATCAGCAGATTACCCATTGGTGCATATAGTAGCTTCTGCAGTAAAAATTCACAAATAAAACTACTTCAGAGATTTATATGAAAGAAATTTCTTCATCTACTTCAAAACTTTTTGAAAACCAGAACTTTACCTGTTTATTGAGACAAGGATGACTACGGAAGTTCCCATTGACAGCCTTCAATAGTTCTGCAACATGATTAGGGTAATTGCAAGAAAATGCTCGTGGTACTATGTCTCTGTGCATTGTGATTGCTTGAACATGGCTCCTAGGCAAACCTAATTTTTTTAGCAGACTATCACCTCCACACATGATGGATGGGGAACCAAATGTTATCACAGGAAGTAGAGAGGAGACCGGCACTTCATTCCTTATCAATAGCATGAGATTCACAAGTAATGCCAAGCTTCCACCAAGAGAATGGCCTGTGAAACGAAAAGTTGCACGAGAACCTCGAGATTTTAGGTGAGCACGTACTTCTGGCAACATCTGTTGATATATCCCTTTAGCAGCCTCATATATACCTCTGTGCACAAGTACATCTAAACCCTGGGGGAAAATGAGTACATCACTATGTCAGTTTCAGGATAGATAATTAGATACACATTAAGAAAGATTCAAAAAGTATTTATTTATAACCATAAAAAGAATGAAATTCCCCTTTAAAAAGAATGACATGTGAAGAACTACTACTTTAGTATGCAATATAGACAATTACCTCAAATTTAATTGGCTCAAAGAGTAGGTTTGCTTGCCATGAAGCCAACGTCTCAGAACCCTGCATATATTTATTAAAACAATATAGTGAGAAAGAGCACTCCAGAAAATATACATAAAAAATTAGCAGTGAAATACAGACACTCTAAAATACCATCAGCTAAACAACGCAAATAAATGTTGAGAACCACCATGATAATGATTTTATCATATTTAAGCTCACAAATTTTCGCAAATTACAGCAAACTTGCAAGCTGCAACCAACAAGTACAATTATAGTGCAAAAAGCAAGAGTATGTACTCAATTAAGTTTCCCCACCTGAATAACGAAAAACCTTGTAGCACTCTGGTCATCATCACAGACAAACCATTCACAGGGTGTTGAATGTGCAGAGTTCAGATCATCTGCAACAGCCTGCTTTACTTCCTCCTTTGCTGCAACCACTGCTGTCACTGAATCAGTAGTTGCCATCAAAGATGCCACCTCTGTGTTTAGCATGTTAACAGTGTCAAGGCTTTCATTGCTTCCTTCAAGT
This sequence comes from Glycine soja, assembly GCF_004193775.1. Lineage (NCBI taxonomy): Eukaryota > Viridiplantae > Streptophyta > Magnoliopsida > Fabales > Fabaceae > Glycine > Glycine soja. The sequence goes on from NC_041011.1 coordinate 1,332,060, forward strand.
GAACCTTCACCAGTCACAGCATTTGAGGATTTGAATGGAAATATGCTACTAGTCTGAGAATGCAGATAAGTGGCAGCAGAGGCAGCAATATTATAAGCAGCAGTTGCACTTATCTTGTATCCAGCATTCTTTGGATCCTTTGTTTCTTCTTTTTCTTCTACCTTCTCATCAGTTTCAACTTTCTGGGGATCCTTTTCAGCAATTGCTGCAAATTCCTTCTTCTCTGTTGAAGATCCAACTTTCTGGGGATCCTTTTCAGCAATTGCTGCAAATTCCTTCTTCTCTATTGAAGATCCAACTTTCTGGGGATCCTTTTCAGCTGTTGCTGCCACTGCCAATTCCTTCTTCTCTATCGATGAAGTTACAAAGCGCAGACCATGATGTTTCAAGAGTTTCCCTGGCTAAATTATCAAATCCAAATTATAAATTAGTGTTTATATGCATTTAGTAGAAAATCAAATTCCTAGATTTATCAATCAATTTCTGAACATGTCATTTTAATAAAAATAAAAAACCAGTAACAGAGCTTTACAAAAATATGACTAGTTATAAAATGCAATTGATCTCATGACTCATGTAAATGGTAAACAAACAGAACCCCTCCAACATACTCTCCTTGCAGAAATATACGTAAAACATAAATCAGATCATATTAAACCATGGGTATTCCAATAGCTGTTATAAATTACACTCCGCTAAATGAAACATGTGTCATAACAAAGCGCTTCCATTTTCAGATTACTGCTTCGTGAAGTTTAAACTTAAACCTTCTATAGGTTTTTGAAAAATTAGACAAATCATAACACACAGGATCTTCAAGCAATCAATGTGTGCTAGATCCAGATCAGTTAAGTACAAGATGAATCTTCTCAAAATCTACGAATCAGACTCAAAACAATAAAAAAAATCACAAATAGAAAGAAGCATGAAACCGACCTAACCCTACGAGTTACCAAAATTAAAAGCAGAAAGATCTCAAGTCTCATACCTTGATTCTAGGTATATCGTAAGCCAAGTTCCCCAAGTGTGACATCTGAGCGTACAATCTAGCTTCGCCTAACGATACCCTCCGAAGCATTCTCGAAAACGAGCCTCTATCGAATTTAGCCTCTTCTTCTTCACAGTAGCCGTCATCTTCATCAACCCCGCAAGCATCACATTCACACACCTCCTCCTCGTCGAAATTGGTTTGAGTTTGATCATGAACCGTACCATCCTCTTCATTGCGCTGTTTCCCTTCCCACACGGACTTCACATGCAGAATCTTCATAACCCAGTTTCCGGTCTGCCTTTCCGTTCCGTCACCCTGGCCGCCATCTCTAACGGCCTTCGCTTCGGCGTTGTTGTCCGCCAAAACGGCGTCGTCGAGGGCCAGCCCTTTGTACCTGCTGTTGTTCCCCCGAGGCCAGAGAGATTCCAAAGGGTACCAAAAGGAAAACCTCGAAAACACCGACCTCTGCGGCGGTTTATCCGCGGCGGCGCGCCCCACCGTGCTCACCTGAGAAGGATTGGCACGTGCATCCAGCGACCCACTAATAGAGATCGTGGGAACCATCCCAGATTTTAAACACACAGTTTCCATTCTTCTTAGAAAACAAACACAATGTCCACAACAACGATGATTTCTTCTCTTTTCTTTATTTTAATTTGCTTCAAATGTTCAGCGTTTCGCAGTTTGCTTTAACTGCTTCTTCACGGTTGTTTAATGTTCGTCTTCAAAAAACGAGAGAGAGAGAGAGAACAAAAAAAATAGGAGGGAGCATTTAAAGAGAGGGCAACCGAAAAAGGCAAAATAAAAAAAATAAAACAGGTGACCGAAATTCTCACAATTAGCTATGGGAGTACGTGTCTACCGGATCGGGTTTTAAGGACAAAACGACGGCGTTTGTTAGTGTTAAATAGACAAAATAGTGTTCTCTCGAGGCGACGGCGTCGTTGGGAAGAAGAGGGGGGATTTTCCGTGTTTGGTTTGGGAATTGCGAGAGAGAGTGTGTTGCAATTGCACTTTCGTAGGAAAAAGCGTGTGAATCTCTGACAGTTTCCAAACTTTAAGATGAAAGTGCCACCTCATAGGCGTAGATGAAGTGCACGCGTACTTCCGGTGACGTGTCGGTAAGAGCATTAATAGTTTTGCTTCCTATCGTTTCTATTCTGGAGGATCGCCCCCTGCGTCACGGGTAATATCGGTTGCTGCTAAACGCCATACCGGTCATATTAACCCTTTCCTTGTTCAAAACGCATATTTTAAATATTTATCTATAAGTCCATTTTCATTTTAGCATCTCTTTTTTATGTATATCTTAAATGATGTCATTATTAGCAATTGTAGTAAGATCGTACCTAAGAAAAGAGAACTGAGACATAATTCAATAATATTCAAGTGTAAAGTATATTTTATATATTTAGGTCAAGCATTAAAGATTATATAAGCGTGTACATCGCATGCGAACGATCTCAATATTCTTGGGGTAGTTCCAAATTTATCTAATCTAGTCCTTGTCTTGATATTTTTAGATAGTGGATGGTTACATCCAAATGAATATCTAGGATCTTGTAGTGTGCTCTTGAATCAATGTTATAATCGATACTCAATCTAAATTGGATGCCGATCATATGATCTTAAAGGAGGGGGAAAGGTTCATCTGAATTAGTTAGAGACCGAAAATACATCTTTAAAATAAGTAACAAAATTTAGATCATAAAATTAACCCCGCGAGCTAAAAATAGGAAAGTAAGGATGACTTTGGTGCCACAAAGTCATCGAATCCTCTCCCCAATGGTTGAATTTTGGTTCTTAATTTTTTTTAAAAGGTTCTATTATGGCACTTTAAGTTGTTTAAATGGTTTCATCTTGGTTTTGAAAAAAAAAATGGTTTCATTTTGATTCATCAAATTTGCAAAATGGTACATTTTTTATCCTAAGAGTCGCATATGATGTCAAGATCTTGTGTTTATAATTGATGGCATTCTATCAAAATTATTTCTAGATAAAAGTGTTGGATGTTGTAATATATTTATTGCTTTCAAATTTTTTAACTTCATTGATTGACTTACTTACCTAGAGATGAAAATCATGTTAGAAATAAACACACTAGTGGTATACACACTTGCACATAAATAGGTCAATTATTTATGTTTTAAAAAATTTAAAACAATAAATATATTACACGTCAAAGACTAAAGCAAACCTAATTAACTAATGTTGTGTTGTAGTAAATTCAATATTCACTTTTATCATAAGACACTTTCTTCTTGAGCAAAATAATTGGCTTTGGCAATCCTCCACAATATTCGCTTCAACTTCAAACCAGAAAAGTGTTTCTTGAAGTTATTGTACATGTCAAGGTGTTAAAGATAAAAATTTGCGTGTTCATTTTAGTAGAATATCTTCAATTGTATTAACTAGACCCTAACATCATATGTAATTATTAGGATCAAAATTAAATAATTTTTAAAATTTAAAGTACCAAAATGGAACTATTTAAAATAAATAAAAGAGCTAAATGTAAACATTTAAAACAATGTCATTTCAATTAACATTAAGGAATACATCATACTCTTTGTTAACATATTTATCATTTATGTTTAAAAGGATTAAAATGAAAGAATTCAAAAACATAAAAGACCAAAAAATATTTTTGAAACTTAAATGACCAAAATAGAAAAAACTAAAACATAAAAGACCAAAATGTTATTTTAGCCTAAAAGTAATGCATATAATTGATTGTTGGTAAAAATAATCATATGAAATGAGACTTATATTTAAATATTTTAAGTGAAAAGTGATTTTAAACTATTTTTTTTATTTAAATTATATAAAATTTAGTCATTTCTAATTGATAAAAATAGTTGTTATCAAAAAAAAAGTAAGTAACATGCCACTCAGCTGAAAGATGACAGATACTTAGTTGAAATGGACACTAATTTTTTTTTTTTTTTTATAGAAAATCTCCTCTAAATCATTTGTATGGCTATCAAAATCATAAGCATCGGCATGTAGGTTCCAAGTCCAAGTAATAGTATGGTCCCTCGGCTATTCTTGAAAAATGACCTAGTTTTGCCAATTCCTTGAAAGAAGTTTTTATGAGATTCCTATTTACCAAAATTTTTACTTTTGGTTTAGGTGAAAAAATAATCATTGAGTCCTTCTCTTTTTAAACAACACATACAAAGAGATTTGCCAAAACAAAATAGAATTTGTGAACTTATTAGAGATATTTCAATTGTGTTGTGTTCTCTTCTATCTTATAGTTATTTATTTTATATTTTCTTTAATTTAATTTATTTTCTTTAGTTATTAAACACACATCAAACTATATTTAAAAAATATGAATATTAATAAATCATATGAGAAATAATTTTCAAAAGTAGATTTTTTTTGTTTACCGGAAACATAGATTTTGTCAACAAATAATAAATCATGTTAGCTTTAGTAGAATGTCTTTACTTATGTTTACTAGGCCCTGACATCATATATAATTGTTAGAAGCAAAATAATATCATTTTACAATCTTGCGCGGTTCGCCACTCAGAGACTCAACAAATTGCTTCGCCTTTGGCTCTAAAGTGACTAGCAAATCACGTGTCCTCATTCTCGTCGAGGTAATATTTCATTCGCTCCTTGTTCTCGTTTTCTTTATTTTCGTTTTTGTTCTTTCTTATTCTCACAATTCCTAGTTGTTTTCGTTTTTGTTCTCACTCTCTCTTTCCGTTCAGAGTATGTTTTCTCTCTCTGTTCAGACTTCAGAGTACGCTTCCTCTCTCACGGTGGTTCGTCACTGGTCTCTGCGATCTAGGTTTCGTTTTTTCTTCAATCAATTTGTGTTTCGAGTTTGATTTTACGATTTCGTTTTCTGTCTAGGGTTTCATTATGCCATACCACTGAAGAACGAAGTTTATCTCTCTCTTGTGACTTGTGAGCAATTCAAATTGCGGAGGTATAAGATTATGTTTGAACTCATAATACAAATAAATTGGGTGGATTTTTTTACGTTCGAAATGAATTGTTTGAGCTCATAATACTATGTATAAGTTTGTTTGAGCTACGACAAAAATTAAGAATCTTCCCCTTTACTAGTTGGAAGAAAATTGACCATACTGGAATAAAAGAAACAGTTGGCATAATTTTTGGTGGGTTATGTTTATTTTTCAACTGTGGTTCTTGGGTAGAAGATGACAACTACTGTGTGGGGGTAGGCTGGGTGTGGGTTTTTGTCCCAAACCAAAGGGTAGGTTGGGACAAGTTGGAAGTTCATTTGAGGGGTGTGCGGTTGCTAAGACCAGTGTCTCTGATTCTTTCCTTACTCCTTAGTTGAAACATATCATCTTTCCAGTTTTCATTCTCTGGCATTCTGTGTGCAGAACAGAACCTACACACTGCATTGGAAGATACAAGAATATCATCAGTTTCTCCTATTCATTAACTCCAGTTACTCACTGAAGATAACATTGGAAGCATTGGGCAATAAAAATGAGCAATTCCTCTGCTGGAACCTCATCAAAACCAAGAACAGCTTCCTCACAACCATCAGAAACTTCGTCCAAGCGCAAAAGAGGAGTTTTCCAAAAAGAATGTAAGAGTTTTTGTTCTGATTTTTTAACATTTTAGTCTAGTTTTTTCTAATCCTAATAATATTCTTTTTTGGTTCCTGTAGTGCAGCACATGATGTATGGCTTTGGAGATGATCCTAATGTGAGTGTGAAACCCTCCCCCATGCTTGTGTTCCGATGTACACTTAATTTGTGTTGTATTGTCTTGGTTATGCAACATTTAACTACATTCTTTTCATGTAAATTTTAAAGAATAATGTCTATTAACTTGAACTCTTTTTTTTGCTGCTTTGATTAGCCACTTCCTGAAAGTGTGGCTCTTATGGAGGACATTGTTGTGGAGTATGTCACAGAACTGGTAAGACTCTTTAACTTTTTAGTTGTTCAACTCTGTCTGAGTGGCCTGGACTCCTGGAGTAGTTATAGCTTGGTTGTCCTTATGCTAAATTTGTCTGCCAAGGTACATAAAGCCCAAGATATTGGATCTCAGAGGGGGAAGCTATCAGTTGAGGATTTCCTCTATTTGATTCGCAAGGTACTCTTTTGTTAAAAAATTGCAAATAATTATTATGAAGGTTAAAAGTTATTGGGGAACCTTGAAATATTTTAGCAAATTTTTATCTTAGTCTCCCTAAATCCTTTTGTTAATTGTTTAAATCTATTAGAAGGGTAATGCAAAACTGAACAAATGAATTAAACAGGAATCCAGCAGAAACTAAAGGAAAAATCCTCTATAACACCCTTCTATATATTGAGAACACCCTATTTAATTGACCCATCTTTTTATAAGTTTTTGTTTCCTAATTTATTCGGAATCAAAACTTCACAACACAATTGGAATTAGTAATCTAACACTAATACTAGCCAGAAATTGATGTTTCCAATCTGCCTTTGTCTTCATGCTAACAATGGATATTAGCACTATTAACATGGCAAGCCAAGGAATCTGACATTTTCATGACTATATACTCCTAACACCCTCATTTTGAGACTAGGAACTGACGTACTATTATTTTACCAAATGAGTCTGCAGAGAACCACTAATGCATAATGTATAATTATGTATACCAATGTTTTTTATTCCACTCCTGTCTAGACTTGAACCCACTTTGGTTTTGTAGCAATGAGACCATTAATTATTAGCATTAGATCTATATGAGGCAAATTTTAGGTTGATTTAACAATGTCTTAAGGATCATTAAGCATTTCCAGCAAATATAAATGTCAGTACCATAGATTGTCGAAGTTGCACCCTACTGACATTTGCAGAGGTTAATTTTCTGGTTCGTCAAAGGCTTAAACATGCATTGGCAGAAAACCTTCCTGCATGAAAGTTACGCCATCATTTTTCATTTAGGTGAGCAAATGTACCATGATACTATAAGAAACTAGTGAAGACTGTTTTGTTCTAAAATGAAGAAAAAATTGAACTCACTTCTTTGGTGGTTGGTATTGACGATTGATTATGCAACAACCTTCTTGACGATCTTATTCCGGAGAGACAGCAGTTAAGAAATTTGAAATTGGCACACAAGCCTAGACGCCGTTCACACAACAAAAAAAACCTGGAATGTTGCAGCCTTCATAGAGAAGATTATGAGCTAACATACCATTAGTCATAAGTTAATATGCTCTATATTATAAACAGCAGAATTACACTACAATCATATTTGTTTTCCGTTTCATGATAATCTTTTGTTGTTTGTCTAAGATCCATTATATACTGCAGGATTCGCCAAAACTTAACCGCTGTACAGAACTACTTTCTATGAATGAAGAGCTGAAACAAGCAAGAAAGGTTTTTGAATCAGACGAAGAGAAACTGAGGAAGGTTTTTGAGGTGGATGACTCAGTTGAAGGATGAATAATGAAGTTACTGAAATGCACTAATGACTCAGTTGAAGGATGAATAATGAAGTTACTGAAACGAACTAATGACTCAGCTAACCTGTTATTTGTTGGTTATGATGTGTTTCGCCTTTTTGAGGATGCTCTAGATATGAACTTAATCCCCAAACGTCCATGATCGAATTGAAAATTTGTTTTATCTTCGTACTCAAATATACATAATCTTAAAATCAATTTGTGCCTTATACGCATGTTTTTGTTTATATTTAAGAAATATATATATATATATATATATATATATATATATATATATATTTATTTTTTTTAAAAAAAAAAGCTTTCAGGAAGCTGTAAGTAAAAGTAATTATTTCTTCAAAATAAATTAATTCAACACGAACGGAGTAGTAAGATAAGGGTTCATTGGTTTAAGCTTTTAAAAAATGATTTTCAGAATGTGTACAAATCTAATTAAGTTTTTAGAGCTTCTAAGGCTGCTTGTTTTAATTTTTTTAATGAAAAATCACTTAAATTTTGACTATAATTACTTTTGAACATTTAGTATGCTTGCATAAGTTTATGAAAAATATAAAAAATAGATTTCCGATTGTTTCAAGTAGTTTTTGAAAAAATGTAATTATTTAAGTTGGAAAATAGAAGTACGTTTACATTGGTAATAAAAAAAGTGGCTTTGGGTTTTATAAAATCTCTAAAAAAAAGATAAAGTACTTTTTATATTCCTTTAATTCATATTGTTTAAAAACCTAAACAAACGGCTCTTGAACTTTTCAAACAAGTTATTTAAAGAATGCATAGAAAAGTGATTTATGTTTTATTTTTTGAAAAAAAATTCATTTCACGTAAAGATACTGATACAAATGGGCTTGCTTTAAATAACCTAAAGAGTTAGTAGTGACTTGTTTGTAGATGTACAGTGTCAACCAAAGGAATTATCTATCAACGTAGAATAAAAAAACCATTTCTGACTTTTTTCGTGCGAAACACAACTGCAAAAAAAATACTGATTTTTATCTAATAAAGTTGGATAAAATGGCAATTTCAGCATATAAAATTAAACCTACTTTTTATTGTTCCAAGTTACCACCATAACAAATAGCAATTTCAGTGAGACAACCAACAATGAGTTTGATGTCATTAGCAAAGAGCAAAGCCTCTCCCTATTTTCTCTCATTTTTAAGTGTGTGATCAACCATGACCGAGTAACTGTGTAGCACTAACTAATGGGTACTGGTGTACTACCTAGTTCGCTCGAGTAATGATTTCAGTCAGTGTAAGAAAGGTCTTCTAAGCTTGTGTAATATTTCGTCGTATCTTGACAAAAAAGAATAGCATGCCAAGAAGGCATGCTTCAACGTTGTATAAGAAAAAAATAACTAACAAAAGGGAGGCAGAAAACTCAAGCTTTACTATTACTATAGCCACCTAATCATGTTACATTGAAGACATACTGAGCAAAAAATAACACGTATTTTGTATTCTAATAAAGAATTGCTATTATATTTGTTTTCCGCTCCTCGGTTAGTGAGGTTGGGAAGAGAACCTTAAACGTGACGTAAAGATATCCTTTCTTGGTGCTCATATGCAGTGGCATGCCCTCTCCATTGAACTTCCTCACTTGCTTTGGATTTGTGATTCCCTAATGATAAAAAAAAAGTGTCAGATTCTGATATGTGCCTTTTCTTACACATAAAGTTAAATTTTGCATCAATAACAATGTGACCTGCAACAAGGTTACTTCATGCTCACCTTCGTGCTTATGTCCACCAGATGCTCATCTAGGTGTTTAACAGTCTTCTCATAGCCGACAAGTGCTTGAACCTGAAGATATATTTTTTAAAAAATAAACTTTAAAATGCACATAGAATTTTAAGGACATCAACAATAGACGAATTAATGGTTTGCAAAATCACAAAACGTTTTAATTCCTCGAATAGAAGTATGCTATTGGTCTACTTTCCTACGGAACAAAAAATACCTAGTCTTCTGTTACATGCCTTGAACCTGTCCAATACATCTAGGAACAAAGTACAGATCATGCAATTGATATTTGATAACCATACAAAGTTGCGAATTATTCTAATGTTTACCAGTGTTATAGTGACAGTGGTGTGCAAGTCATTGCCTTCCCTTCTGAAGAGGCCATGGGGTGCTGTACGGATACGAAACTGCTCAAAATACCATATATATTGTAAGCAAACTGCACGTTACCATGCATACAAAACAGTTGTTAAAAAAACATGAAAAAACTAAGTTACTGACCCTTAGATCTCCAGACTCTCCATCAATTATGGGCTCACCATCCTCAAAAAATAGCACTTCTTGTAAAAGGACAAAAGCTGGTGACTCAACTACACCACTACTGATGCAAATTTAAACTTGAAAGGGGGATGTTTTTAGCAAGCTTCCTTCACTAACAATTAACACACCATTATGGAAAAATAGAGGGTGCAAAAATGGAGTGAAAGCTTTTGATTTTTCCTCCTCGAGTGCTCGTTGATTGGAGAGGATGCAAAATAATTTTCTGCTTCATGCTTAGGTAAAGTAAATAAATTTTTGTGATGAAATTGAAACAAAATACACTCCTAACCATATTTTTATTGCACCAAGCAAGTGTATACAATTTTAGGGGGTGTTTAGTTTGGCTTTTTTTTTCGGTTGATATTTTTTTATTAATAATAACAAAAATCGGACATGCCTTCATTTAGATTCATATTTCCAAATTTTATAAAGGAGATGATGAAAACAACACTTTGGTGTTTTCATTATTTCCTTCAAACACCACCTTAATTTGTGTTTTCAGCTTAATCTAGAACACCCTTTCAAATTGGAAATTGGCCGCCTTCATCATGTTATCTCTTCAAAATTTAGAATTTGTGATGTCCCTTAACTTCTCTATTTCTATTTCCATGAGCTCTGTCTATCTAGATCTCTCTATTTCAAGCACAGAAAAACCTTTTTTTTCTGGATAACCAGCCCCTGCTCGAACACTTTTTTAGACTTCTACTATAGCTCTGGAGTTCCTTGACGAATAGGACTAAAAAGTAGCAACAAAGGGCTCCACTAATTGATATATAGAACGAATGATGGCATCATTTAATCAGATTTGATGCATGTACTCAGATGTGTTAAATACTTAAAACAGTTACATTTTATCTTTTCATGTGCACCCATATTTTTTAACCGTGAAATCCATTTTTTCTTGTGCTAGCCTATATTGAACCATTGACCTGTTCTTGCTCTAATAGTCATCAGAAAGCTACAAAAATGTTTTTGATGGTCTTTTCCCCTCATTTTTAATGTTGATAAATAAATAAATGTACAAACTCCCACGCATTGTAATTCTTGCAGGATTTATCGGTTGAAACTGAAGTGAAATTGTGGAACGGAATTTATAAAATTCAGAGTACAATTCAAACATAAAATGGTGTATGATAATGATTTTGAATCAATTCAAACTCTAATAGAGTTAAGATCAGACTCATTAATTATATCTTAATTCCAATTTTATTATCCAATGGAGTCTTAGTAGTGTCTTCAGAATTTAGATGAACAAGACTCGACTTACCTTGTGATAGGAACCTAAACTAGCTGTGAAGACCGAAAATTGGAAAGAAGGTGATGAAGAAAGACACAGATGAAAAATTCTGTTAATTCAGTTATGTGTAGATACAAGGAGATAAAAAACTCAAGGTAGTGGCCCTTTAAAACTGATTAACTCAGTTAGCTAACAATTAGTCCTACTGTTCCTATTCTTCACAACTACTACTTTAACTCAAATTTCTAACTAACTGTTACTGTAACCAATTATGTTAACTAACTAACTAACCCACTTGCTATCCTAGTGTTTATTCCTTGTGTATACACATTCCAAACCTTATTTTGTGGCTTGAGACCTATGCCTCACACCTTATAGAGAAGAGCTTATATAAAAAGGGACGTAATGGTACTATTCATAATTGCCCATTGCTTAAAGTCTTTATATATAAACTTTGCCGAAAGATTACCTGCCCTTCTTGCATGCCTGACAGTGATGAAATAACCATCTCTTTCATATTTAACATTTGGACATTTGTCACAGACCTGATCAGGTAAGTTGAGAAATAGGAGTGAAATTTTCCAGATATGTTAACAAAAGGAATAAAATAAACCTGCACATACCCCCTCTCCGAATAAAAGAGAAGAACAATTGTCTGGTCTTGAAAATTAGCCAGAAGTTTCAGATACAATCATGGTCATCTAGGAAGAATTTGTATGTTTGTATTATAAAATATGCATCCAATGAAAAGACAAAAAACAAGAAAAAGATATATTCTTTTAACATTCTTAAAGATGTTTCACCTGCTCTGTGAACTGTTGAAATATCCCAGGTGCTGGCTTTATAACATTTTTCTCCCTCCAAACCTGTTAATTAAAATGTAAGAACCAAGGGTCATAAAAGAGAGATAGAGAAGCAATCACCTAATACCTGAGAAGTTTATACTGCTCACACACCAGAATGCTTAACAAATAGATAATAACTATGATATTTTACAACTTTGCCTTACTAGTGGTAAAGTACGTGCTTGGTGAATGTATTTAAATGTGAATGAGAATGTGAATTGGGATGCAGTGTAAAAAAATTTGTACTACTAATCAATCAGAAATGATCAGATACTGTATATATTATTTATTCATAATATCATTATCATCTTAGATATAGGCTTAGGGTCAATCCCATAAAGTTAGTTTATAAGGTGAGGATTGTCCAAGCTTTTATAAAGACTACATTGGTCATATCTCTACTAATTCAACCACTCGAAAGCTGATGTCCTAGCAGCTACTCTCTACCATACTTCACTAAGCCTTTCTACTCAATCCCTCCATAGATAACCTTTTCTGCAACATGGATAACCAACTTTGATAGGCCCTAATTAAGACATGCTAAGGGTAACTGTAATTAAGCTGATTTTCCAACACACCTCATGCACAGGATTATGTGCCTAGAGTGTAGTAATGCAGGGGACCAAACAATAGGTCTAAAATAGATATCGATACCATCTTAAAATTTTGGTTAAGGGTCTAACTCAACCCCACAAACCTAATTTTGTGGGATTGAGTTCAGCTCTAATCCAAATTATTATAAGAGTTAATAATTTTCGACTAACAATTCATGATTGGAGGAGAGTGTATAACTTTGCACTGAGCGTATTTTAATGAACAGATATACAAATCTAATGCATGGAAATGCAACAAGAGAGGGAGTATAGAAGGCATAGGAGGAACAATAGGTTGGCTCTAGGACGACCCTTGGGAGGGAGAGTTGCGAGGATCGGACCAATAAATCAAATCAAACGTATGTTATTGTTATATATGTATGTATGTGTTGGTCCTGAAACTGATTCCGCGTCACACTTTGTATGTTCAAACTCTCCATTCACCATCACACTTAGTATGTTCCTACAAAACAATTTACGGTTCCGTTTGGATGACTTTCTAAAATCAATTTTATTTGATCGATCCAATCTAATGCACTTTTTATCGACACATCTTACTTGCATTTCAAATTTTCCTATATATATATATATATATATATATAAATTCCGAACATTTTTTTTTTCAAAGCTGAACTAAATACAAAACAAGAGATTTCCATTTTTTAAAAAACCCCCCAACATATCTCTTTTATTTTTTCACCAAAAGTACTATGTGAAATCTTTCTCTTTTTCCCTCTTTCTCTGTCCCTATCTGTAGGTTAGGGTTTGAATCAACAGACAATCCTTTCTTTTGTATCTCTATGAATTGATATTATTACATTTTAAAATTTCTTCTTTGATATCTCCTAAGGAACCAAATTGGATCCCAAATTGACTATGCGGTTATGCACCCTTCAAATAGGAATCCATTTTCTGGCTCTGGTGCGTTTCTTCCTCTTCTTTCTCCCACAGCCAGCGCAAGTCTAGATCCTCTCCTTTTCTGTTGTTCTCTTTATACCCTTACGGAATGGTCTTTCCGGAACACGGGAGTGTGCCGTTGCGGGTTGATAGAAGAGAGAAGGGAAGTGTTAGAATTGGGAGATGGAAGGTGGAAATTTCATTAAGAATATTGTTGTATTTTCACATAATAATGAGGGTGTAGGATTCGACTTGAAGAGTGCAAGATTCAAGTCTCAAACAAGTAATGCATTTCCTGCACTTTCATCATTCTCATTACTTTTCAGAAAACCATTCTAAAATGCAATGAATTTTTTAAAAAAAGAATGAAAAATGCAATTAATTGGGTTGGCTTTTGGTTCAATTGAACTAAAATAAAAAAATAAAACGTAAAAAAAATTAAAAATGAGACGAAATATGAATTTTCTAAAATTAAATTAAAATATTTATATTTTAAATAAAAAAAACTAAAATTACATATTAAATAAAACAAGAAAATAGAAATACTTATTATTTGGGAACCTAAGGCAACCACCTCACTGACGACGACGTTGCCACAGGCCCACGGCTTATAATCAAAAAGAGATCATTTGGATTTTGTGAAGGTGACTTGTAACCTTTGTATAGACACTATAGACTTTTCAACGTTTTTAATAAATTTCATTATTAAGTTCATCAATAAAATCTCATTTGATAAAAAAATATTAAATAAGTAATTATATAACTTGTTTACTCAATTAGCCAAATATCCATTAATTTATGTGTGAACCGTGTAATTTTATTGTTTGGTCAGAACTAAGCCACGATCTAGTCAAACAATGAGGACAAGCTTTGGGTGCAAGTTTTATCTCGTATATATATATAAATTTTAATTGATTTCATTAAATTAAAATTAATCTAATCCAATAATTCAATCAAATCCACCAAATCTTAATTGAATTAGATTGAATCCGACGAATTCACGGATTGAATCCGATCCATTTATGCTCTTAGGATTAAGATTTCAAAGAAGAAAATTTTAAAATTGTGAATAAAATATGATTTTTTAAGAGTGATTTTTGAGTAAGAAAAAGTTTAAAATAATTTAATGTGACCTTAGTCATATTAGAGACCGAAAAAATTAAATCCTTTAATTAATAAAACGTGTACTTTATTCAATAATAAAATATTTTTTAAAGTAATAAAAAAGATATACTAATAATTTTTTTAATCTGGTGGTTAATTAAATTATTTCTCACTTTTTTCTTAAGATTCGAGTCATTGTACTTATTTTAATCCTACAAAATCAACTTTTAAAATAAAAGTTATCCATATTACAAAAATATTTTACAAAAAAAATATTTCTCATTAAAAATATTAATTTTTTTTGAATAATTTTGGAACTATTCATACTTACTGAAAAAAATTGGTAACAAATTCACACTTACTAAATGTTTGGAAATTGGAACTATTACAAAAAATCCTCAAAAGAATGTCCCCATAAAACAAACGAGTTTTTTTATCCAATATATAAAAAAAATATTTATCCAAATAATATAATCTAAAAAATATTTACGCTAATTATACAAATAATAAAACAAGTGAGAAATCGATTCCCCCGAATCGATTACTAAATTGCTTTTTTTTTTTTGTGTTTTTACATGATAATTTATAAATAGATTATTAGGAAACTAATTTCTAAAGCATTATTTTTTATACAGCTTATGAAGGAAAAATGATTTCATAATGTGTGTTTTTTATTTTCAAAATCATATTATCAAGTCGGTTCCCCACATACCGTGGGCTTTTTTGTTTTTTTTTTTCTTTTTAATTATCTATATTTATGTTTAAATTGTTTAAACTGAAAATAATTTTATTTTATATATGATATTAAAATCATAAAAAACTAATTTAATTTCTCTTACCATTTAATTAATATAATTAAACTATGCACTAAAAAAACACGAGATTAAAATAAAACATACATAAATTATACAAATTAAAAGTTATCTAAATACTTAAAGTATATATGTGATATTTAATAGGAAAAAAAAATGAATGTATTGTATTCAATTAATATAAAGTTACTTGTGTATTTAAATTGATTAATTTAGTATTATGTTTAATAATACAGTATTTGATGATTTATTGGGGGAGGATAATATTTTTATAGTCCATTCTCAAATTTAAAAAGTGTATTTTGATTTTAATTTTTTGAATTGAGACAACTAAAAAATAGTTAGTATTAAATAGACTTAAATACAAAGTTTTGGTTCTTTTATTTTATTTTGTAAGATCCACAATTTTGGCTCTTTTTTAAAATAAAATATTTGGTTGTCCTATTTTAAAAAATTTGTAATTTTGATATAATTTTCAATTTTTCCTATATTTTTTACATTTTAATTAATTAAATAATTTTTACTGTAGGTTAAATAAATATGTTAAACCTAAGATTAATTATATTAGTTTTATATAATTATGTATCAAAATAATGTAACATGACTATCAAAATCTTATCTTTTAAAGGTATGATCAATAATTTAATCTCAGATATATGCGATCGAAAAAATATATTTTTAGAGATATTTATGCCTTAAATAAATGTTAATATCTAAAAAATTAGTGATTGACTTTTCACTAAAAAAATGTCATATTTACATAAAAAATTAGTTCTACAAAAAAAATTAGGAGCATGATTCTATACTCTAGAAGCCTAGAACATTGAATGATTTTTCGATCTTGACGAAGAGAGAGTGAAACTGACATTAATTAATAAAAAAAATTGTATATACTTTATGCATTTAATTTATGTGCAATAATTTAATCAATATTCATAATTATATAAATTTGTACATTGTACAAATATTTAATATTTTAAAACAAAGACGTGACACTCGCATGTCCATTAAATTAATGAGAATATACATTTTGTTAAAATTTCAAATGTCCGTATAAACTGTCAAAAAAAAAAAGTCCGTATAAAAAAGATTTGAGCGTTTTTTTGTTGACAGAAGATTTGAGTGCAATTCGTAAAATTTATTACGGTAATTTGTGAAAAAGAATTAATCGAATGACGTCACGTGATTAGAAAATTTTCCTTTTCTTACGTACCATTAGAGCGTTATAATTCTAAAGCAATTAATGCACATTTGTTGTAACTGTTACTAAATAATTTTTTTATAATTTAAAATTTATAAAAGTATATTACTTATATTAATTTTATTTTTATAAAATAAAATATTAGTTTAGAATTTTTATTCTTATTAAGTTTATTTTATTTTATGTTTTGGTTTTTAATAGTCTCTTAGTTTTATTTTGAGATTTTTTTATTGTTACAGATTCTATACTTTTATATATATATATATATATATATATTCTCTTCTACCAAAAAATAATTTTTTTTTCTAAAATTTTTCTTTTTCTTTTCGTATAAAAAAATTATCTTTTTGAGGGTAAGAGTATTAGTATTGGTAAAAAATCTTTTGTCTACATACAATCCAAAATTACTTTGTTATTTAGTTTAAAATTTTACATTTTATTTATATTTATTTATTTTAATTTTCTAAGAGTAACAAACAGTATTGCATGAACGTGGGGGATGGAAGCCCCGTCACGAGGTTGTCAACGGTAGTGAGCCACGACTGTAGCATACACAGCCAACGTGGCAAGATCCAGCACCACAGATATGTCTCCATCACCGGGCCCCACCCCTGCGACTCGCTTTTGGAGTTCTATAAATTCCTTTACAATCCTTTAACCCCATTTTACACTTCAGCAAAAAAACTTTACAAGCACGAGGGGCTCGTTTTGCAACTTGTAAAGAACACCACAGCATCACTTACAAAACATGCACTTTCCCTTCTCCAACGCGTTCTGTGTTCTCTAGTTTGTTTTGTGCTGTTCCTGTTTTCTTATAATTTGTGCTTTTGTTTTTGTACATAAACAAAACCTCAGACATGGGAAGGGCTCCTTGTTGTGAGAAAGTGGGGTTGAAGAAAGGGAGGTGGACAGCAGAGGAGGATGAGACCTTGGCAAAATACATTCAGACCAACGGGGAAGGTTCTTGGAGGTCATTGCCTAAAAATGCAGGTACGTATTAATTGTTAATAATATTTATTTTTTTATCGATTGATACAATAAGTTTGAACTTCCAACAGCAAATTAATTTTGTTGCTACTATATGGGAGTATTTATTGTGGAAGAAGTAATTTGTGTTGTAGATCAATTGATATATTTTTTTTCTTTTTTCTGACTGGCATTTTTGGGGTTTGGAAGGATTATTAAGGTGCGGGAAGAGTTGCAGGCTGAGATGGATTAACTATTTGAGAGCTGACCTTAAAAGAGGGAACATTTCTGCTGAAGAGGAAAATACAATCGTTAAGTTGCACGCTTCTTTTGGTAACAGGTTAGTGCCAAAGGCATACTGAAAACTATACTCCAGTATTTCAAAGCTCCTCTATTTACTACTGGATCACATTCATAAATCTGTTTTTTTTTTTCTTCACAGAATTCATAAAATTAACTTTAAGTAACAAAATGAAAGGAGCATGTTCTGCAGTATTTCAGCAACTTTTAAAACAATAAAGGATTTATTTATTTATTTTCAGTACAATTTAAACTGCCATTACTTAACAGGTACGAAATTTGATGCCAAGTACTGCAGTTCAGTTTATTTACTTGTAAATATCCAAACACTTTGATAAAAATAAAAAAATAAAAACTCGGTTGCCAACAACCTTAGATTATGTCTTTACCGTAATTACAAATTACTACCATTTACCAAGTATAAAAATAGAAACATCTATCCAATATCCATAACTAGTTTAAAACAAGAGAAAATAGTGTATGGACATGATAAAAAAAAATCGTTTGCTTGTTAAAAAAAAAGAAGGAAAAGTATGTATATATAAAATGACATAAAACTTTTGATATATCAAAAACTTTCTTTGATTTTCTTTTCAAGTTGGAGAAAAAGCAAAATATAAGGGGCCTACTTTAATTATAGTATGAGATGAGATGAGTTGTAAAAAGAGACTGAAATTAATTGTTTCTTACTTGTCGTTCACTTACTTGTTAAGCTATCAATGTATATTAGTTAGGTGTGTGTAAAACAAACGTGGTTCAAATCACTTTACGTCATTGGTCTTAAATCGAAATTAAAGACAAATAATTGATTGAGGACAATCGACAATGTTTGATAAATGTTTATAGCATAAATTAAATGAGCATATAAAGAAATATATGCATAAAAATAATTTATATAAAAAAAATTTACTCTCACTTTCATTTGGCTTTTTTGAAAGTATATTTTTTAATTAAGAATTTGTCGATATTTATATTCTTTGAAAAGAGTCTTCTCATTTCTTTTTATTCGAATATATAACATTGTTGTCTCTCTTTTGTTTTTTTAGAGGAACATTGCTGTCTTATTAATAATGTTTTAAATCATGATTGGGTATATTGTCGTACGTTGAGCGTTTTTGAATCATGTCTTGGTTTTTGACTTTTGGCTCTCTCGAAAATTAGTGTGTGTTTTTTATATATATATATATATATATATATATATATATATATATATATAATATTATTAAGATATACCATTAATTGTTAATTATAATTATATTTCACAAGTATTTTAGTTAGTTCCACTACAAGAAAAATTAATATTAGTGATAAATCAATTTATATATAAAGTAAGGTTTCTTTTCTTTTCTTTCTTGCTTTTTTTCTCTTCTTCCTCTCGTTAATGATTGGTGCTTCATATTAGTGACAAGTAAATCACATTAATATATACCTTATCATTTTTTAATTATGCTCTTTTCTAAATAGTTACATCTTTTTTATTTTTTACCGAAGATATTATAAACATGATATGATATTGATCAGTCCGACGTAACATAAAAATAGAGATTAGTGACTGAGTGTATGCTTATAAGAGATTAATTAACATGGATAAACCACCCTCCTTTCATGTCTGATATCTAAAATAAGCAGAAATTACTTGTAAGGTATGTTTGGATTTCACGTAGGAGGTTCAAAGTATGTTTAAAGTCATATTTAATTATCTTTTAATTAAAAATATGTTTGATAGCAAAACTTTATCTGCAAACTTAACTTTAGAGAAATCAAACTTAAGATATTCTTACAAATTTGAATCTAAACATGCTTATAATATGTCGATGCATTTAGGTTGAATGCATAAGCAAATTAACAAGATGAACAATAATTCACATAAATAAAATGTTGAAATTATAAAGGTTTAGTTATTATTATTTTTTAAAAATTATTTAAAATTATTTAATTTGATCCTCAAATTCTTAAAAGATGCTCAATTTTTAAAAATGAATCAATTTTGTGTTCAAATTATTTTAAATGACTTTTTTCATCCTCACTGTTATTGTTATACCCTTTTATTTTCAGGTTAAAAACTTAATCCACGCATATATAATGTGGATATTGTTCACGTGCTTTTATATAATATCATATACTTATGATTGACTTAACAATAAAACAACTAAAATTTACATTTTAAGTTCATAAAAAAATACTTAATATTAATATTTATAAAGTAAAGAAGACTTCATACATTAATAAAAAAAATCAACATATATGAGCAAAAATGCCCGACATATTTAAAGTAAAAATTAATTTTAAAATTTGTTTTAGTTCTTACTACCAGGTTAAATTTGTATTTTTTATAAAGTATTTTTTTTAAAAAAAGTAACATTTTTAAATGTAAGTTTTAAAAGTAAAATTTAATATTTATTTATATAATTTATATTTTCTAATTACTTGGACAATAATTTTACAAAATACTTATACTTTAATAATATAATTTTTCGACTTTCAACTAATTTTTAATTATTAATTTTTAAAAATTAATTATTAGGTTTATGGTACTCCTTTTTTTATTCAAATAGATTAAGTTATATTGTATAATGTATATAATGGTAATTGTACTGATTTTGATTGGTTCGAGTAAACTGAAATTTCTCGTAGACATAAGATAGAATTTAGTGTGTATGGAAAAAATGAGGTTGAAAAGAAATAATTCATATTTTAGTAATTTAAAGATTCTTCAAAATGTGTTTGGTTTGTATTTTTATTTTCTGAAAACTATTTTCATTTTTAAAATATTAGAATTTTGAAAACATATTTGATTTGACTTGTTTTTTGTTTTTAAGAAATAAAAATACTGAAAATATATTTTTAAATTTGCTTAAAATTACATTTCTTGTCATTAAATTTTCATTTTATTTAAAATGAGGTTTGTGGTTTCAACTGAAAATATTGAAAATGAGATTTTATTGTTTCTAATTTTTGGTTCGTTTGAAAAAATGTTTTCACTGAAAATGAAAACATAAATCCAACCAAACACATTTTTATTACCATTTTCTATTTCCAATAAAAATAAAAACAGAAAATAAGTAAAACAAATACCCTTGTATGACTGAAAAATACTCCTAGCAATAAAATCATATGCATAAAATAATATTTTATCTTATTTAATATTAAATTATTAATTATGTGGCTTTTGTTGATTTTAGGTGGTCTTTGATAGCAAGTCATTTACCAGGAAGAACGGACAACGAGATAAAAAACTACTGGAATTCTCACCTCAGCAGAAAAATTTACAGTTTCCCAGGTGCAAGTGCAGGGATCATGGATACACCTAAAGTAGCGTCTATTCCTCCCAAGCTCAAAGGTGGTAGAACAAGCCGTTGGGCCATGAATAAGAACAAAACCTACACCCAAAATGTCAATGACGCAATTAACCAGAGACCCAAACAAACGTTTACTCAACCAAATAGTGATTTCACGGTCTTGGACGCTGACGTGGCAGATGTGAATGAGCCAAGAATAGAGGAGCTAGAGGCAGAGGTAAATAAATGTGACAGGAGCGTTGATGAAAGTAACGATGAAGACATCTTGGGACTGTGCCAAATGGAGGGCATTAGTGACATTTTGGAAAGTTGGCTTCCGGAAACAACATGTGTGGTTTGGGACTTGAGTGAAGAGATAGACAACAATGACATGGTAGTGAGGGTGAGTGATGCGTGTCGCGACAAAATGGCATCGAGTGGAGAGGGGTATTCATGCTCTTCTTCCATGGCATTGGATCAACACTGGGATTGGGAGAGTGTCATAGAGTTTAATAACGTTGTCGAGTCCGAAGCTTGTAATAATTGGGAGCAACAAGAAAAACCGCTCACTTGGCCGTGGGAGGACGATGCTTGGGAAAGCCAAAGCAAAAATTTGGGAGAGACAGATACTCAGATGCAAAACGACATGGTTGATTGGTTCCTCTCTTGATTCATGCCTAGTGTGTGTGTTCGCTCCTCGTCCTATTGCATATCCCTAAAGAGAAAATAATTAAATTTAAGGTAAAATTTGAATTAAAATAGAATGTAAACAATTATAAAACACACCTTAAAGTTTTTTAATTTTCCATCCATTTCTCTTTTTCTTCCCCTCATCCAAACATACCCTTAGAATTTGTATGCCATAGAGTTCAAAATATCTGGTAGATTCGAGGTGGACATTAGTCACTATTACATTGCTAGGTAGTTTGAAATATGGATTTTTGTTATGTACGAGGTAGAATTTGATTTTATATAACTCATTTATGGTACATAAATAAATATAAATTTTTGAACTTGAGACCTAAGATAAAAACGACAAACTTGATGTAATAATACTATTAGTTATTAATTTTTTATTTTTATTTTATAATTTTTTTAGCTGCATAATTATTTATTAATATTTTATAATCAAATAATTATAAAATCTAAAAAGAAACTTGATATCATTCTCAACAATAATTTTTTGAGCTGTAGAATGAATTTATTAATTTTTGTTAGTAAAAGAAATTCAAACTCACCGTCTATTTGTTATTCGTATTTTTTTAACTATCGGTCAATCTTATAATTTAAAGGTAGTTAAACACACCATTTGTGTTATATTTTTTTGGTTTATTGAGCTTATACATATTACCAGTTTTAAGAGAAGATAAACTTTATAAAAAAATCTTAATAAAATTTTGATTAACAATTATTTTTAAGAATAACATAAAGTAATCCTAACACAACTGTAAAAAATATTTATTCGTGGGTTCCTCTTCTATAAAATTGTGTGGTTTCTTGAGTTAATAATGGTGTCCGATACATTGCAATTTGTAAATGTACGTAGTCATGTAGAGTAGGTAGATCTGCCTAAGATATTATGACAACATAAATATATATATGTCCTGCGTCTCTGGTTAATGTATTCGGAAGAACGGGTGCCCTATTCCTTTAAAACAATGGTCCACACTATGGCAATCGTGAGATACTAATTAATGTTAATTAATGATCTTTGTTTGTCTAAATAATGGAGCTTTGTAGTTTTTTAAAAAAATGTATAATACTAGTGTAAAAATAAATGTGACTGAACTTGAAAGTTAATTGCATAATTGAATGCGACTTGTTTTAAAATGTATATTTTATTAAATAATTTGTTGTAAAAGTATAATTTCTCTTTAAAATATGTAATTGCAATCGATTGTTAAAAAAATAAAATTCCAAAGTTAAAAAAAATAACATGGTGATTTATAATAATTGGGAGGAAAATGTTCCTAAGAAAATGAACATGAAATGAGTTATTCTTTTCATACTAATAGTTATAGTTATACATTGTGTTATTGAACTTATAAAAATTACAGGGCTTTTTTTACCAAAAAACAAATAATAAAAAAATTACAAACTATCGAACAAAATTATAAACTAAATCTGGTCTTTCTTTAGTCTAATAATATAATTCGGTATCATATCCTATCATATTGTATTTTTTATTCTATGGGAAAAGTTAGGTCTTGATAAAAAAAATAAAAAAAGAAGGGAAAATCTAGGTTAGAATCAATGGGAAGAAGTCCAAAAACCAACTATCCAGTAACATTCTGAAACGAGCAGCAACATCACAACGTGATCTCCTCCCCAACAAAATTACTTCAAATGCAATCTTGATGCTGCTACTTTCTCGGATAACAAATCATTCAGTGCTGGTGTTTGTTTACGTGACAGCAAAGGAAATTTCATGAAAGCAATAACCTTCCACGCATCAGGTATGCCATCCCCAAAGGAAGCTGAAGTTTGGGCCATTAGCTGGATCCATCATCTCAACATACATAATGTCATATTTGAGCTTGACTGTATAAGTGTTGTGGATTCATTCAACAGCTGCTCTGAAGGAATTACAGAATTCAATCTTATTTTGAATAGATGCAGAGTGGAGTTTCAATTTATTTCTAACTCTAGGCTGAATTTTGTGAAAAGGTAAGTCAATTTTATAACTCATAATTTTGCTAGGGCTTCAAAATTTTACGCTAACTCTCATAGTTTTAATTATATCTCATCATGTATTGTTTTTTAACTCTAAAATGAAATAATATAACTATCTTTCCTTTTAAAAAAACTAGGTTAGCATCAAATTAAGCCACGAATGGCATAAGATAAACTCTTTTTTCTCCCTCTCTATATAATATACTATATTAAATATTATAATAATTATTGTATATATATATATATATATAGAAATTGATATGTTAGTATGCAT
Source organism: Glycine soja (assembly GCF_004193775.1). NCBI lineage: Eukaryota > Viridiplantae > Streptophyta > Magnoliopsida > Fabales > Fabaceae > Glycine > Glycine soja. Next base: position 1,355,954 of record NC_041011.1, read on the forward strand.
TACACGTACTATATAATATATTGATTTATATAATACATATTATTTTTTAATCAGCATATTATACTGTATATATGTATAATAATTTTGACACGTGATTTAAATTATATTATTAATTAAAATATTAAAAATATTTAAATATTTTAAAGAAAATGTTTAAATAATAATTATAATTTATAAAAAATACAATCTATATATCATTTTAAGAAAATTAATTTCATAAATAAGATATAAATTTTATATTTTAATTATAGAATTATAATATTTATAGTTTTCGGAATTGGTAATATTGTGAGTAATTTTTCTATTTGAGCATAATTTATATTATATGTTATTCTCATCTAATTTAGTATTTGGTGTACATCATAAGATTTAATTTTATCATATTTTTATCTTGTCTTATTTTAATGTTAGTATGCTATCATATTCTATTATATTTTGACCACTAAATATGTCTTAATTTTTTTTAATGATTAAAAGATTTCTTTTTAAAAAAAAAGGGATAAACATGTAATTAAACTTGTAGTTTTTAAATAATCACTCATTTATTGTCTTGGAAGATATGTAAAATAATTTCCTTGTGCGCATGTATCATTTGTGTGTCGTTAACAAGGACAAACACACATTTATTGACTTGGAGGACCCGTGGAAAAGTTTCTGAGCTTGTAGGTTGTAGCATTTGCTTGGGCTGTGTGTGTTGTCTTCCTTTCGCTTTGGGTTGCAAATAGTAATCATTCAGAGCCTGTCCCCAGTCCAAGGCACAAATGGAAACTAAACTATTTAAACTATACCTTGAATATTCCTTAATTCAAAAGATTTTATTTCCTCTGTGTGCTTACATTTTTGCCACGTAAATAGATTATAAAAATAATTATGAAATCTTCAATTGCGATCATAAATAAAAAATCATTCAAATAAGTTGACATGGTTATCAATACTGCTAACTAAACGGTTGCCTTGAGAATGTTAATTTGTAGAGCAGACTGAATTTCAGAGTATTCTTTTAACCGAGAGTTAAAATTAATCTTGACAAGTAAAAACATTTAAATTTAATAGTTTATTATGATACGTTTGAATTGAGGAACAACCTTTCTTTCTTCTGACATATAGGGGATATTTTAATTAGTTTTGAAAAGTTTATTTAATAAGTAAGTTTTTTTAGTAATTTTTTATTAACTTAATACTTTTTTTACGTTACAAGAATCTTTTATAATTTTTTTTCTCAATCTTTCAGTTTTTTAAAATAATTCTGTTAATAAAAAATTATTTCTATCAATAATTAAGCTCAAATAATATTTAAATAATTAACTTTAACTTTAACCTATTAATTATTTATGTTTAATCACTTAATTTTCATAAAAGATTTTTTTAATAACTAATAAATTTTAATTAATTTATAATTACATTAATAATTATACCAGTTACAATAAAAAAAAAATGGTTGTGCAGCAAAAGTGCAAAAAGTTTTACATATTTATGAAACTAGGAGTATCAAAATTTTATTTTAGCAAAAAATAAATGCGTTGTCCCTGCATTATATCGTATGTATTAGTGTATATACGTGCATACATTTGTACGAGTACAACAGGCACTTTACACGTTGCTCAGATACTCTGACTATTGACACTGTGTTCCTCTCATCAATTGCCACGTCAAGAACGAGACGTCACAGGTAAAAGAATCTAGGTATGACGTGGTAGCACCGCGAGAAATGCATTGGCCAACGATGACTTTAACGACAAGCGATGCAATAAAATGACGCCACGTGACCGAAACGGAGGAACGAAAACTCTACACCGAAACAGGTTTCCTATAAAATCCCGCACGTGCCGTTGCAGATGAGCTGAAATCGAGAAGAAGAAGAAGAAGAAGATGGAGAAGTATCAGATCTGGAGCAGGAGAATAGCGTTGGCAGCGTTTGCGTTTGCTCTGCTGTTCCAATCGGCCTCAGCAGACGACGTCGTTGTGCTCTCTGAAGATAACTTCGAGAAGGAAGTTGGTCAGGACAGAGGAGCTCTCGTTGAGTTCTATGCTCCTTGGTAACTTACCAATCTTCTCGATCTCTTCCTCTCTGTTTCTATCAACTATTCTTTATTCCATCGTTACTTTGATTTCTTGAAATCGTTATTAGGTAGGGTTTATTATTAACCGATTCTGATGTTTTCCTTTTTAGCCTCGTTCTGATCGGATTGCATGTGTTCTTTGCGTTTAACGGTTCAACTTGTCGTTTTACCTTCTGTTGATTTGTACTTAAATGACTTCTTGTTGTAGACGATACAATACGATACCGGTTTGACTTTCGGTGCAATTTTGTTCCTCTAGATTTTGTTTACTAGGGTAGTTTGTCCCTCTCATCATGAACTTATTTTTTAAATTAATAAATTAAATTAAAACTATTATTGTTCTTTATTTAACTTCTAATTTATTACGGGTTGACTATAGTCTTTGATTCCTTCAATCAAATAATTAGAAGATAATATCCCTCTAATTAAAGTACAGGGACTAAAAGGTGCAATTAAGATTACTATAATTTGAGAATTAAACGGTCATCCTTTATATCATTGACATTGAGAGACGAAAAGAAACACTCAAGACATAACAATAGAAACTTTTAGATTCCACTTGGCGCATCTAGTTGGAATTGTAGTTTAAAATTGTAAATTCAAATCCAATCTCGTCATAATTGAATCTGGTTCAGAGTCATAATTCTCATGTTTGGGTTATGCAAAAATTAGAGCATAGAATTATAGTTGAATCCATTTTTTGAGTACGGGTAGTCATTGGTGGGGTTATGTCGGCTTTGAGTGGCGAAAAAGAAGATCCTTAGGTGGTAGGAACGATGGTGGTGGTGGTACCATGATAGTGGCGGTGACAATGAGGGGAGGATGGCAGTAGAGATGCAGGGATGGCAGCAGGAGCAACAAAAACAAGGAAAGCTATTGCTGCAACTTCGAGAGTGAAGTTATGAATTGTGATTCAAAGGGTAAGGATTAGAAGTTGGGAAGGGTTAATTTTAGTTGTGTTATAATTCCATGGAATTGGTCTTTTAACTGTGATTCTGTTTCTAAAATGACTTCCAGACATCTTAACTAAAATTCTAACTCCAGGTCTCAGTTCCATGCCCAACCCAATGTGCTTCCAGAAAAAAGAAAAGGGGTAAAACGGGAAAACAGCTAATTACTACTTCTTCAAACAAGTTAAAGATCACTCCCAAACATCTTATCCATCAAAAAACTTCACGAGTAGAAACCCTGTCCAAAACTCCGAAACAAAAGTCTCGATCAATCATTCTGTGTTTCAAAACTTCATGAGCTTAACCAATTCATTGTACTAATTACTTAGTAATTTCCTTATGTTATTATGTTCACTAATATGTCATTATGTTTACGATCACTTCCTTTTTTGTTGTAATAGGTGTGGACACTGCAAAAAGCTTGCTCCAGAATATGAAAAGCTTGGTAGCAGCTTCAAGAAAGCCAAATCTGTTTTAATTGGCAAGGTCAGCACCCTGGTGTTTCTTTCAGAACCTCTAATATTATTTTACCATTTTTCTGTTTACTTAATAATTTGTTGTGGTATTTTTTGAGCTTCAGGCATTTTATGTATTTATGATTGTTTGTGTACTTCATTTTATTGGTAATCCCTCTCTTAGTGTGGTGTGGAGCATGTTCATGTTATATACCTGCCTTCATGATGAAGAAGTTTAAGCTATATAATCACTCAGACTATCTTTTCTCCGTTATTGAACTCTTAGTCCAACCCACCCCCACCTCCTCATAAAAAGTGATATACACTTTGTCAACGTACTCAGATTTCTTGTGTTTGTACGTTTTTGTTGTTTCTTTTTGGCATTTCTCAATGACGATTCAATAACTTCATTACCTGTTAAATTGACAAAGCTTACTTTTTAATGTAATGTAGGTTGACTGTGATGAGCATAAGAGTTTGTGCAGCAAGTATGGAGTCTCTGGGTACCCAACAATTCAGTGGTTTCCAAAAGGATCTCTTGAAGCCAAAAAGTGAGGAAATCTTCTCTATTGGAATATAACATGGAGACGATTTTATATCTCAATTCATAGTTATTTACCTGTCATTTCACATCTATCATTCCTTTTGCATTCAATATTTGATTTTGGAAAATTCCCATAGGTATGAAGGGCCACGCACTGCTGAATCACTTGTTGAGTTTGTAAATACGGAAGGAGGTACTCTCGAGCTTTTGAAACCTAGTGTTTTAATTTTTATGAAGGCAAAGGCATTGTGATATTAACATGTTTGTGTAACTTCTAAGGGAATGTAGTATCTTGAATTGAACATCAGAAATTAGCCATATTGCACCATCTTTTGAAAAAATGAAAAATATTTTATGTAGGAAAGAATTTACCAAGCCACTAATTTTTTTGGTTTCATTCATATCTTATAAGGAGGGCGAGCCCTGGTGCAGCGGTAAAGTTGTGCCTTGGTGACTTGTTGGTCATGGGTTCGAATCCGGAAACAGCCTCTTTGCATATGCAAGGGTAAGGCTGCGTACAACATCCCTCCCCCATACCTTCGCATAGCGAAGAGCCTCTGGGCAATGGGGTACGAAGTTTTTTATTCATATCTTATAAGAACATCACTATCTACACACTTTCCTTATATTTTTTAGCTGTTATGGCTATGTTGAGGATAGACATCAACACAATTTGGTTTTCCCTTTGTCTTCTACTATGTGCTTTTGGCTTGCAATTTTAATGGGATTTCCTAACGAAGAGATTTGCTTGCAGGAACGAATGTAAAGATTGCTACAGTACCTTCCAATGTAGTGGTGCTAACACCTGAAAATTTTAATGAGGTTGTCTTGGATGAAGCCAAAGATGTCTTGGTTGAGTTTTATGCACCATGGTACTGACCAATAATTTTTGTATTGTTTCTATTTTTATCTTTATTTTGTTTTGGACTAAAATTTGGTAAAACTTAGTTTACATTGCACACTGTATTGTGAAAACACTCATACCGCTAGATCTAATAAATTTTGGGATTCTGCTAGGTGTGGACATTGCAAAAGTCTTGCTCCTGTAAGTATATCTTTGAGGTTCCTTGTTATCAATTTAAGGTTGGGACCTTTAATTTTCATAAAACCAATATTGTGGAACCTGACTATGCTCTTTTTTCCCTCCAGACTTACGAGAAAGTTGCCACAGCATTTAAATTGGAGGAAGATGTAGTAATTGCAAATCTGGATGCTGATAAATATAGGGATCTGGCTGAAAAGTGAGTTTTATTTACCTGATCTATTTTGTGTAGTTGTTTTTGTTCTGAGTCTTCTGACAGAATCAAACTTCAGAGGTGAAGGCCAGTAGAAGTAAAATTGTTTTTAAAGGTCCTAGATTGATGTGCACGTTGTGTAGTGCTTATTCATAGTTGTCTTCCTTTCAAGTCATAATGTGATGGAATATACGAATCGTTACAACATGATAAATAATTGAAGTTTGCTGGAATAATATTTATGAAGGTACGACGTGAGTGGATTTCCTACCTTGAAGTTCTTCCCAAAGGGCAACAAAGCTGGTGAAGACTACGGAGGTGGAAGAGACTTGGATGACTTTGTGGCTTTTATCAATGAGAAATCTGGAGCAAGTCGAGATGGAAAAGGACAACTTACTTCCCAAGTTAGTGAAATCTAGAGTTTTGTTTTATTTTATTTTTTGGTCGGGGATAAAAGTTAAAATTGTTGCAATTGGTATCTTATTCATACATTTGATATTTCTGTATAGGCCGGTATAGTAGAAAGCTTGGATGTCTTGGTAAAGGAGTTTGTAGCTGCCAGCGATGAAGAGAAGAAATCCGTGTTTACCCGATTGGAAGAGGAAGTTGTGAAGCTTAAGGGTTCCGCCTCAAGGTAACTTGAATATCATCTTTCTACAACATTGAGAATAGCTTAATTTGCATCATTATATTTCATATATTCTGCAATATTTGCCCATAATAAGAAACCAAATGCAATAATCCAATAATATCGTTAGGTACGGGAAGATTTACTTGAAAGCTGCCAAGAATTACAGGGAAAAAGGTTCTGATTATGCTAAGAACGAAATTCAGCGCCTACAGCGCATTCTTGACAAGGTAATATTCTCTTTTCAGTCCCAAACGTTGAAACCTTACTTATTCGTGAAATAATAATTTATCGTGATTCGTTGTTCAAATTCCAAGACTCGAGAAATACTTTGTTTTCTTGCAATAATTAAAGTTGGTCGTAAAGTGAGATTAAAAATTGAATGTATAATCGCGCTACTCACTTGCCTATGTTGATTGATTGATGCAGTCCATTAGCCCTGCGAAGGCCGACGAGTTAACTCTAAAGAAAAATATCTTGTCGACATATGCTGCTTGACTTATTGGTGCATTGTTAACCAACTCTCATGGAAGCTCGTGATCCACCGCAGCTGCCGATGATTGTTTGACTTTGATATCGAAATTGCTGGGAGATATTCAACGTGGATACTTACTTGTAGTGCTTAGTTTGAGTCTCTATTAATGACCCTATCTTGCATGGCGCTTTTGGGGTTAAAGATTACGATTCTTCTCCCCATTGTAGTCTTACCTGAGCAGTTTAAAATTTTGGGAGACGATAACTTTTGTCTTTATACCATGTGTTTCCTTCGCTATTTGATGGTGTACGATTTGCTTATAAATAAGAAATGAACGCAACAATCAACCATCTCGAATGAAACCAATGAAAATCATAATTAAGTAAAATTCCTAAGGCATAGGACTGTACGCATTGCGTGCTCTCTCATGTGCAGTTTGAGACTGACAGCAAATTGCTAGAAGATAGCATCAATAGCTCCATTAGCGATTATTCTGATCTTGGTGCTTTCATTCTTCTATGTAAAATTCTTCTAGCACAAAACCCACATTTCAGAGTTAGACTTGTCAAGATGCAAGCAAATACTGTAGCTCAATTGCTTGCAAAAGCTGCTCTATGTTATGCTAGTACCAAAATTTTCCATATTACACCATCATGTATCTACAACTCTATTTTTAATGAATGAAATTCCATGATTATCCTTTGACAAAAAAAAAAAAGGACTACGCATAATTTACTAGAGAGCAGTTGGAGGAGACAATGGGCTATAGCGGGACCACAAAATCCCGTAAACAAGACCAAGACTGATATTTCTCCTAAGGTTGGGCTGGTGATTGGAAAATGATGAAGGGTGAAGGGAGGGGAAAGGAAGAGAAGTGTTGGATTTGAATCCTCTAAACTGACATTTCTAACAAAATCAATGAACTAACATTTGTCGATTTAAAAAAAAAAACTGAATTCTCCAATATAGCAATTTTACCTTCCGAAGACTCGTTCATTAGGACCCTGCATGGCGAAATACCATGACCAAGGTTGAAGTGGAGTACAGGAATACCCATTGATGAACCCTACCCTCAATACTCTCTCTCGTCAACCAGAGATTTCATATATGGGCATGATCTTTCCTCAGGATCTATGTTAGTAGCAGACTCTGGGTTAGAAACAAAGGGAAGGTCCAAAGATGCAGGGCTAGGAGGTTGTGTTCTCATCTGCACAGATCTTAGAAGTGCAGCTCTTCTCAAGTCAGCTGAGTGGCATATATCACTTGGAGATGATGGGAAGCGGCCTTCAGAATCTGACCCTCTCTGACGAGGCTGGGGGCAAGTAACGGTGGAGACATGAGAAGCATTCGAACTTGAGGAAGGTGCTGAAGATGATGCATTCTGCGGTCTTTGGTACCTGTGTGGAGAAACTGGACTACTGGGAAGACTGTCGAGTTGAGATGAGCAACTGTGCACAGGGGTCTCGCAAAACCTTAAGTCATCTGAATCTTCTGACATCGGTGAATATTGCAAAAAAGACATATCATCTCTGAAAAATTCAACAAAAAGAAATTAATTATTGGAACATTTGCTAATCATTGGTCATTGGAGAATATAACTAATTTATTTTTCCAAAAGATTGCTTGTAGTTCAATGTTGGTATTAAGGGTGTTTAAAACCAAATTATACTGTTTTAAACTGCCAAATTAATCCATAAGAAAAATCAAAAACCACAAAAACTTCTCTTTTTTTTTTTAATTTTGGTTTAGTGCAATTTTCACTTCCTATTGTTAAAATCAAACCGAATCACACCTTAATATATAAAATTTAATTCTTTCCTTAACCCTACCAAACCCTAATATTTGACAAAGATAAGTAATTTCATGTGTTGGACATGTTGATTATGTTAAATTAATAGTATATATCATTCTATAAAAAGAAAATACGTAAGAGTTATTATGGAAAGTTAACTCTACATAGTACATATATGTTGTTTCATATCTTATACATATGGAAAGTAGCAATTTATCAAACATATAGGATATTAAACAACAAATACGTAGAGTTAGCAACATTTTATGTGCATTTTTACATGTGCATATATTCAAACTTATTTACAATAGAATTTGAATCATATTAAGGCAGGGAAAAATGCTTATGGTAAATATACTGCAACAGAAATCAAGCAACATGTCTATTGACCAAAGCCGCTTCATAGAGCTACTTGCTTGTTCAACCTTTGACTCCCGCTCCCCCACAAAATAAACACAGCCTTGCATCATTCCCAAAAGTATTTGTAGTTTTTTTTTTACCTAAGATCTACTAGTAATTGAGTTTGGTGACATACTTATTTAACAAGATAAAGAGATATGGGAAAGTAATTGATTGTGAATTCTAGTTCCTACTCCTACCCACAATTACTTCATATTTCACATCAAATAGCCCACATAATGGTAAATAAGAGGCACACTAGTGAGGGGGAGGATTAGACCTTGAAAATGACAGAATTTCCATGGTCTACATTCTACAAGGTTACGTTTAAGGGGTATCAAGCGATTAATATTGACAAATAAGCCATGACAATGTAAACACCAAAAAACAAAGGTTGAGTTATTCAGGCCTAGTGCACACATATAATAGGTTTGCATGAGGGAAAATGATGAATGAATGTGTCAGTGTTCATATGACCAATAACTAGACAGTAGACACAAATAAAGGCCTTCTACCGATGCCAGGTTTGGAGTTTCTTTGCAAAGAAAACCATAATGAGGAAAATTTTAGTAATCCTATTTTATTCTGGAACAGCAAAGGGATCTTCATTCTCAACACTTGAGCACATCAAAACTACTTGATTGAGCAACACCACCCCTCCAAAAAAATTAATAAAGCATAATGTTTAGCATCACTACAGGTGAAAATAGTTTTCATACTCTGCAGCTGCAATAAGAGCTACCAACAAAACGATCAATGACTACAATGATGATTTTAAGAAATTTAACCAAACTCTCACATAAGAAGGAGAAGAAGAATCACAAAAAGTAATTTTCAGACTCTGCAGCTGCAATAGCTCATCCAATGGATATTGAATAGAACTCATGCAATGCATGAGCAAGCTTCTGTTTCAATATTCAAATGATGAAGTGCAACAAAATAAACCTCATCCACGGAAGTATCAGCATAATCTCCAAAATGTGAATCATACTTTACACACAAAAAAGTGGACATGATATTACCTGAAAGAGAACATGCTTTCAGACCTTGCTGGAGAATCCATGAGATTATCAGGAAGTGAGTCTCCAACTGTCAACCCGTTAAGACTGGATGCCATTATCTGTGCACGGAAACAATGGGTTAAGTTACTTTTATTTAATCAATTCAAACAAAGATCCACATGATGAATGCAAACATATAGTTCTAACAAAAAAATGCACCTTTTTAAATTGTGTTTCAGCTCAGTTATGCAAACAAGTAATGCCTAATTTACAAAACAAAAGCCAATTATTCATAAAATAAATCAAGATTCACAAACATGTATTAGTTAATGAAACCAAAAAAAAAAAAGAACATTTTTTTACAGGAAAAAAAAAGGTTATAGAAGCCAAAACACGGAAATCCCCTGACAGGCCATTGCACAAAAACAACTGAAAAATGATTAAAAACTCTAACTTAGTAAACAAAACAAATAAACAAAAAACAATTAAGAAGGCAGGTTAAAGTTAAAAGCATTAAAATAAACAAAGTAATAATAAAACGACAAAAAGGGGGGAAATTAGATAATGATGTGTGCAACCTCGCTTAGGTAACGCTTGTGAGAGCGAAGATTGTCGAGGTAAACTTCCTCTTCGGGATCTCTGGTGCGTTTGGCACTGGGCGAAGATGCTGAGGGCGACCCTCCCAAATTGGAATCAGAACCCATTGTTGAGACCAACTCATCTAAACCAAGACTTTCTCTTTGGGGAAGAAAAAGAGACTATTCAATGTTGAAACCCTAATTTGTTGCTCAGAGATTGCTTCGGCTTCCCTTTCCGTCTTCCATCTTTGGCCACGCAGTGAAAGTGAAACTGAAACATAGCAGTATATCAGAGTTAGTTTGCTTTTTCGGCCTCAAAAAAAAAAAAACGATCGGAGGGAAATGTAACACGGTTTCTTCGGTGTTGTTTATGATGGTAGACCCGCGCTTTGTTCCTGACACGTGTTGCTAAACAGTTTTCTTAAACAAAATCTTTGACACACGTTTTAGATTTCTACCTCGAAAAAATAATTTGTTTTGGTTTTAATCATCATATTCATTAGACGAAAGAAATCCAAAATAATTTAACTAAGGGCATGCTTGATTTAGTTTTGCTGTTTATCTTTTAAAGACTATGTTGTAAATCAATTATAAAAAAACTATTTTTAGAAGAGAATTAAAAAAATTAAATTTGTCAATTTTGTTTTGAAAGTTGTTTTCAGAGATAAGAAAAATAATTGCAAAATTGTGATAGTTTGGGAAACAAAAGTGTAATTAAGCTTTAATTTTTTTTGTGTTAAATTTGTGTTATAAACTTGTTTTTAAAAATTAAACATAGAAACCTTGTTTGTTTGTATTATTTCTTTATGATTTTTTTTTGTAAATTATTGAAGAACTTATTTATATATATATATATATATATAGGGATTAATTTAAAAAATAATATATTTAGAGAGAAAGAATCAGCATAAAATAACAATATTTTTGCTAAATGAATGGACTAAAATAAATAAAAAATTATACCAATATTTTCATATTATATATCATTATGAATAAGACAAATTATACAAGATACATGCCATTGCTGTCTAAGGCATTAAGTGTTACTACTTTGTAATCCCATGTTTGCCAATCTTATTCCATTTACACTTAGCATTGTTGATATTGTCTCATTTACCCTTGGCATTAATTAGTGTTTAATTTGTAAGTTGTTGATTAGATCTATGTATTTCACTCCTTAATTACAACACAATCCTCTTGGAAAATAATAATAATTATGAAGATATATTGATGGTGTCTGATTCCTTCTCCTTCAACCATGAAAACATCTCATTTGTTTCACACATAATTATCATAATTAAAAAAAAAACTCATATACTCTATCAACTAATAAATGAAACTCACACAATCCTAACCATTTGAGAATTAAGAATAAAGAAGGCAAGTAAGAAAATCTAAACAAGAGAAAAATTAACAATTTTTGAGCATTATTAGAAAACAATAATTAAAAATTACCACTAATATTCAACCAACTTCCACTTCCACTTGGTCATGAGGCGAAAATTGAGCTACGCTTAAAGACCTTCAGTCAACAAAACACAAAGCGCGTAGAATTTGAAATTAAGAAAAAAGGAAAAAATAAACTGAGTAAAAATAAGAGGAATGTGAATAAATCGAACACGTAAAAGGTAGAACAAGGAAAAAACGAAAAGCCCTTACAAATTCAAAGTAAGGCTGCGTTAGTTTGTGAAGAAAGAAAATGAAAGAAAGTATAGGGAAAAATGAATAAAAAGAAAAAAAATGAAAGAAAGTGAAAAATATAGTCATTTTGTAGAGATAAAAGAAATGTGAAACGAGAAGAAATAAAGGGATACAATGGATAGTAAAAAAAAAATTTAAATAAATCATTTGTACAATTCCAATTTTATTCATAAAAAAACAAAATTCCATAAAATCCAATTTTATTCACATGAGCTTGTGTTAAATAATATTTGATTTTTGTTTTGTATATATTCTATTTGATTTTGATTTTGTTATGATTTTTTAAAAATTTAACAATCATAATAAATTATGCCCTTAAAAAACTGCACATATGTAAAAAACATGTATTTAATTATGAGAGAGAAGGAATCGAATATCGTATCCACAAACTCGATTTTGGTTACCAGCACATTCAATTTTATTTACTTTCGGGTGTTTAATTTTAAAAGTTGTATATATTTTTAAGATAGTAAAATCATTTTCACTAATTGATTTTATTAACAAATAAATCATTTTCATTTTCACATTCAACGTGTATTTACTTTCGGGTCTTTCTTTGCATTTTTTCTTCCGTTCCGAAACGAACAAGGGCTAAAAGAACGAGTGAGAATAAAAGATTCAAAGCAAAAGAGAATGCGTATAGGAAACGAGTAAAACCCTAAAACACAATCTTAGAGAAAAAGGAATAGAGATATAAAGAGAAAGAGAAAAGAGATACCGATTCAAAATTATAATGTGCGATTTCAAAAATAACAAAAATGTCACTAATGAATATTGGCAATTCTGCATGTGTTTTCATATTTCACTTGTTTTGGAAAAAAAAAAATGAGAAAACTAAAAGAAAACATCTAAAACATGTGTTTGGTTTTTTAGTTTTAAGAAAATAAAAAAGAGAATATTTTTTAAAAATTGTTCTGTAAAACTAATTAATCAAGTAAGTTTTTTAATTTTTGAAAACTCAAAATTTTTTAAAATTGAAAACAAAAAGCACTACATCTCAAATTTTGACAAAGCCTAATGATACTTGTTAAAGAATTAAAAAATAAGATATTTTTTTTTATTGAAAACAACACAAAAGATGTATTAAGAATTATGATGTAAATGCATTAATAATACTTTCAAATAAAAGTTGTATGGTTTTTATTCTCTTTTTTTTTACAAAATGTTTTTTTATTCCTAAGGGTAGAGTTATCTACCTTTTCATATCAATATACATCTGTGATCTGTTGGCTCTTCGTAGAATCCACGCGCATGCGATTATTTTAACCAAGAAAATGACATTCTTAATGAAATTGAAATTATATAAAAATTATATTAAGAGTTTAAAGTAAAAAAAAGTTATAATATAATTTCTAACTATTTAGTTCATATTTTTTTTTATTAAATCTCTTTCAAAATGGCTACATGAGTATTTAATGAAAAATTTAAAGTAATTATATGTACATTTTCCGAAATTATCTGCAAAACTCTAATATTTCATAAAACTTGATCGATCATAAAATCGAATTTAAATTTATTTGATTTATTTAATAAATTAAGTTGGATAATTCACCTCACGAGAAGGACAGTCGGCCCCAACAAAATTAATCCGAGAGTGAGATCTGAATAAGAATTTAATATATTTTTGGTTTATATAAGTTAATGTTTTTTTTTATTTTTTTCTTTGTAAAATATTTTTTTTTTAATCTTTGTAAATTTATGTTTTTTCAATTTTAATTTTTATAAAATTATAATTTTTATCTATAATCTCTATAAGTTTACACTTATATAGATCAAAATTTTTAAAAATACAAATTTATAGGATTAAAATGAATAAAGTATTTTACAAAGATTAAAATCAAAAAACATAAACTTATATAGATTAAAATTTTTAAAAAATCTTACAAAAACCAAAAATCAAATAATACTAACTTACATTAACTAAAAACATATTTAAGAGTTTGAATAAAAAGAAAAAAAAAATGCCGTTGGGCGAGACACATAACATATTGAATAAGATTCTCTTGAAGACAAATGAAAAAAGTAAAAAGATAACAACAAAGTACCTTTTTTTGCTGGTGAGAGGAAAGTAGTATATATCTGAGATAATGAATGGTGATCAATCACGATTCTAGTTATAAAAAAAATGCTCCAACACGCTTTTTCCTCCCATAAGCAGTTAGGGGATCTTAGTATACAAAGGGAATATCTTGATTCTTGACCACTCCCATTAAAAATCATTGTGGGGGAAAACAAAAGAAGGCACGACTCGCCCTATAGTTATTTCGTTTGATTCGTTAGGAATGACATTGACCCTTGAAAGTAAAGGGATGCTTATATTGATATTTTTAATTAATTAATTAAAAAAAGTAAAGTAATATTTCCTGGAGAATATGAAATAAAATAAAGTGAATACTTTCTGGAGTTTCAGGAAACAAAATAAAATAATATAAATTTTTTTTCTTCCCTTTTATGAGAATAACTCAAGGTAAAATGACTTTAACATAGTAACCAAAAAAGGTAAGATGACTTTCAGGAACTGATCGACTAAAATCGACATGGGTCCTTCTCTATTACCAGATTTGTCTGTTTCGAAATTACTAGTTTTAAGTGAGTAGGAAAAAACGAACAGTTGTGTAATAAATAAACCAAAGAAGAAAAACTCAAAGAAATAAGTTTAAATATTTTTTACGTATTTATTTTTCCGTATAGAATTTTCAATTATGGTTTGGATGCAAATTAAAAAAAAATATTTCTTCTTAAAGCATACTTTGAATTTTTTAAAATCGTAACGCTACACATCTATTTTTCATTTATATATATATATATATATATATATATATATATATAGAGTATATGACTTTTCAACAACAATAAAAAAGGGAGTAGACGATTAAAGTAGTAGAATTAAAATTAAGAGACACTTCTAATAGTACTATTAAATAGAATGTCAATAACATGTTGAAATACTGAATACACATTTACTAACAAAAATCTTCAATAAGTCTAAATCATAAATAGTTTTACTCTATTTAAGTGTCGCAGAATCTCATTTAGGATGGTTACCAAAAAAAAATGTAGGACTACGTAAGGAATCAAATCCGCATATGTAATGAAGAAACTATAAAAAAAAAAAAGAGAGGAATTAATAAATTCAACAAATGATATAAAAATGAAAAATAAATAAAATTGGTAGAAGTGAGTTTTAAGAAAAGTTAAATATAAAAATATAGTAATAAAAAATAATTTTTCATCAATAAGATATTGATGCAAATAAACTAATCTTGAACCATTTAGTATGATTTAAGTTCATTAAGTATTTAAGTGAAAGTCAATAGATATTGTAATATAAAAATATTATTTTTTATGTCCAAAAATAATTATCATTGTTTTATATATATTAAGAAAAAAAACAATAAATAAATTAAAAAAAATAATTTTATAAAATTAGTCTTACATTATAATTAATTTATCTCAAAATTTTATAGTTTATTATTAACATATAAGAATAAGTGAAAAAGTAATTAATATTACATTAAAAAATAAGAAAAATATAAGATAATTAGAATAAAATAGAGGAAGTAACTTTTCAATTTTGCACCTTTTTCTAAAATGATTTTCGAGCAACATCATATCTGCTATGCGCAAAAGCAGCAAGTTGGACAGTAGGAAGCAGCAGCTACAAGTCCAAAATCGAAGAGGTTGAGAGGCCTTAGTTAGGTTTTTTAAATTGCTTTTGGAAAGGGCGGCACCAACAACCTTCCTTCCCGCTCGGATATAAACCCAAACACTTGGCCTTCACTCATTTCCTTTCCCCAAATCACACAATGAAATACGTGCTCATCAGCGGCGGAGTGGTCAGTGGCCTCGGCAAAGGCGTCACCGCCAGCAGCATAGGCGTCGTGCTCAAAGCCTGTGGCCTTCGCGTCACTTCCATCAAAATCGGTTCTCTCTTTCTCTCAATTTCTCCTCTCTTTTTTTCTTCTTCTTCTTTCCGTACACCGACTTGTAGTAACTTTCATCTTTTAATCGCTTCCATGCAGATCCGTACTTGAACATCGACGCTGGCACCATGTCTCCCTTCGAGCACGGTGAGGTTTTTGTTCTCGACGACGGCGGAGAGGTTCTTTTCCTTCTTCTCCTATTTATCATACTCTGCATGCTTTAATTTTACCGTTACCTTGGTGGCGGTAAATTTGTTTTCTTTATATTTAATTATTTGACTCGGTGATAGGTTGATTTGGATTTGGGAAATTACGAGCGCTTCCTCGATGTCACGCTTACCAAAGATAACAACATCACTACTGGAAAAATTTACCAGGTGCATGCTTGCTTTTGCTTTGTGTTATACTACTAGTGAATAGTAAAATAGTGCGCTGAAAAGTGATTTTTCTCTCGTGGCTTAACCGTTGTGTTTGTTTTCATTTCGTATGACTAGTCTGTTCTTGAGAAGGAACGTAAAGGCGATTATCTCGGGAAAACTGTTCAGGTGATACGCCGCACGTATGCCATTTACCTCTTGTTGCTAGATATTTATTTTACTTGTGCGGAACTGTGGATGATAGAGACCGGTTTGATGAGTTATTGGTATTTTAAAATAGGTGGTTCCGCACATCACTGATGCTATTAAAGATTGGATTGAAACGGTTGCTGTGATTCCCGTGGACGGGAAGGAGGGTCCTGCTGATGTTTGTGTGATTGAGCTGGGAGGCACTGTGGGTAAGATTTTAACTCAGGGATGATGTCTCTGTTGAAGCTGCATTATCCACTTCGATCAATAATGCGAGAGCGTACTTGTCTTTCTACAGGTGATATTGAATCTATGCCATTTATTGAGGCTCTACGGCAATTGTCCTTTCAAGTAGGTATGCAACAGAATATTTTGCTTTTAAACTAACAGTGATCTGTATAGTTTTGTCAAAATTATTTATTACTATAGAATTTCTGTAAATTTCCCTCATGTTTGACGAGGAAACCATTTTAAATCTTTTCTAAATATTCCCGTAATCACCCTAATATTGAAGGCAAGTAATATAGATAACAATCCAAGTATACTCAAGTAGATGTCAGCTTGACCACCCTAAATAATCTCCATGCAAACTGATCAATCTGCTGGTAGTTCATTTATGTATCATTAGTACTGTATCATTTCAGCATAATTCATTAATGGAGATTGCTGTTGTGGTATTGCTTAATTCCTTGCTGTATGTTTCAATGAAGTTGTTCATTGATATTTCTTTTGTCTGTCAATTTTTGTGTGGATGTTTCTGTCTTGGCAATGGCAAGAATGCAATTTTTATGTTTTTATTCTCATGATTTCTTCTCAGGGCCTGATAACTTCTGTCTCATCCATGTTAGCCTGATACCAGTGTTGGGTGTAGTGGGCGAGCAAGTACTACCTAATTACTTGTGCATTACTGTTGTAGACTTAGTTTAAATTGATTTATTTTATTTTTCGCATTTTGAATGCAATATTCTGCATCCAGAAAACAAAGCCTACACAACATAGTGTCAGGGAGCTGCGAGCATTGGGATTGACACCTCATCTTTTAACAAGTCGCTCTGCTGAGGTATATTGTTCTGCCATTTTGACACCTGAATGCATTTAAACATGTTAATTTGTGTTATAATGTTTGCTCCAGAGTCTTTTGGTAGTAAGACCTTGCTCGGTTAATCTTAGCATGCACACTGTACTATTCTTTTCTTTATTCAAGTCAAGGGAATTATTGATTTAAACTTGTTTCCCTCTGTTTTGACTTTTCACTGTTGTATCTTTGATGCTAGCTAGTTTGGTCATATTAGCAGCTGAAATACTCTGTTCTTGAATATGGCAGCCTCTTCTAGAAAGTACCAAGGAAAAACTCTCAAAATTTTGCCATGTTCCAGTAAGTTGGTGAACTGAGCTCAGTTGTTGTCTGACA
This sequence comes from Glycine soja, assembly GCF_004193775.1. Taxonomy (NCBI): domain Eukaryota; kingdom Viridiplantae; phylum Streptophyta; class Magnoliopsida; order Fabales; family Fabaceae; genus Glycine; species Glycine soja. The sequence goes on from NC_041011.1 coordinate 1,373,672, forward strand.
AAGTTTTTGTTTTAATAGTTATTGATCTATATTTTCTGTATTTTTTCACAGGTTGAGAATATTCTGAACATCCATGATGTACCAAACATTTGGCACATTCCCCTGTTACTGAGAGTGGGTCTCTAGTAATGTTTTGGTTCCTTTGAAGCTTGGCTTCTTTTGTTTGTATTTTGTGTATATGTTTTCTGTATGATTGGTTGCTTTTTTCAGAACCAAAATGCTCACCATTCAATTCTGCAGCAGCTTAACTTACTCAGGTGAGTTCTTGATAAAGGAAAATAGAAGAAAACTCTCAAGTTAATATGTAACTTGATCAATTGATTTGTTGCAGTCTTCAAACTCTGACGGGCAAATCCTAATTAAAAAGAAAAACACGTAGCTCTTTTTTCTAAAAATAATTTTTAATAAAATAATCGTTATCCTTAAAAGTCTAATTGCCGAAGGCATCTTGAACCAAAAATATTTAAAGGACATAAATATAATTTAAAATAATGCTGCCTGCCACAGTACCATGTTACAGTGCCGCTTGGGTAAGCCCAAAAACTCTTGAGCTAAGTGCTGCCATAACCGACATGGATTGGATCTAGCTCTGGCCCAATGGTGTTGGGCAAAATCTTTGGGATAGAATCTGTAATGCTTAAGATATTGAGAGAGAAAACATGAGCAGAAGGGATCTGAAACATAGTAAAACTGTGTTGTCTTTTAGTTTAACAAGGGAAATAAATAAAACCCATTTACTGAAAAACTTATTTATATTCTTCTCCTCTGTAGCCTTCAAAGTCAAACCCCTTGATAAAGTAATGCTACTACAACAACATGAAGTGTCAGCACTCAACAGCTATTGCACTTTAGTTGCATGAACAGTGCACTGTAATCTTATGAATGCTTAAATGACCCCCCTTGCCATCCTCCATCATAACTGGAGTGAGCCAGAATATATTTCATCATTCTGAATATAGATTATCATACTTAGGCATGCTGGATATATTGTACTTGTTTCTTTTTTCTGAAAAATATAGTGATACTATGATAATAATCTACTTCAGTTGTAAATTCTTTTTCAGCCAAGCTACACCTCCTGATTTACAGCAGTGGACAGAGATGGCTGAGACCTATGATAATCTTACTGAATCTGTGAGTATATAAGTTTAGTTTGCAATACTTTTTCCAAATTTATTATAATATAATTGTGCAGTAGCATGAAAACACTTTGAAATTTACAGGTGAGGATTGCAATGGTGGGAAAGTATGTGGGTCTAACAGATTCATATTTATCTGTTGTAAAGGTGTGCTGAATCTTTTTTTTAATGTTTATTACAAGAATAGCAGGATGACATTATATTTTATGGAAAATTTGAGTAAATATTAGTATATTTTACTATGTATTAACTTGGTTTTCAAAATGAGGGATCTATCATCTATGGACAACTTGATAATGACACTTAAAATTCTGGTTTATATTTTTTGCTTTAAGTCTGGTTCTCTATAAATCTAATGCCATTTTCATGAGCAATCATCTGAATTCACATTTTTACCAAATCCTTAAAACTGCTATTTCTATTGATAGAATGCTTTATGTTTTATATAATGAAAAGTATAAACAACAATTTTGGAGCATCAACCCACTTTCACTGTAGCATGGTGGCTTTTTTATTTAACAAAAGGTTTTTTTTGTTTTTTTTGCCAGTCATTTGTTGTAAGTCACTACAAGTGTTATATTATTGAAAGGCACTGCTTAATTTTATCATCTATTTATGTTTTATAATTCCTGATTGCTTACAGGCCCTTCTGCATGCTTGTGTTGCACGCTCTTTCAAGCCATCAATTGACTGGATTGCAGCTTCTGACCTTGAAGATGACAGTGAAAAATCAGTAATGATTTCTTTCCAATTGCATCCGAAAAAATTAGGTTACTTGTCACTTTGAAGGATGCCACTCATGTAAGGCTAATTTTATTTTGTGGTTTTACTCAGACACCAGAAGCACATGCTGCGGCCTGGAAGACTTTGAAGGTAAGACTCAGCTTTTTAGATAATGTGATGTGATCCTGCTAGATTTTAGTTCGGGAAAAAATGACATGTTTTCTGTGTTTATTATTATCTATGGAGGAACTGTTGGCCTATCTTTGAAATTGGATTCATACAGTACAAGGAAATATGTATTGCTTTTGAATCTGTAACCACAGCCATTTTTGTGAAATTGACACTTGCAGAGCGCAGATTGTGTCTTGGTTCCTGGGGGATTTGGAGATCGTGGTGTGAGAGGTATGATGCTAGCTGCCAAATATGCAAGAGAAAACAGTGTTCCTTACCTGGGGATTTGCCTGGGAATGCAAATTTCTGTAATTGAGTTTGCTAGATCGGTAAGTAAAATTTCTGTTTGTCATGCTTGGTTCTTATAACTACATGCTTTTATTATTTTTATTTAATATTCATTATTAGGTTTTGGGTTGGGAAAGAGCAAACAGTGTAGAGTTTGATGCCCAAACACCGAATCCTGTTGTGATTTTCATGCCAGAGGTATGTACATGTCTGACCTCCCCCCCCTTTTCCCTATTCTACTTTTTGTTTGTTTGTAATGTCTCTTTGTCATAAACAGGGTTCACGGACGCATATGGGAAGTACCATGAGGCTTGGATCTCGAAGAACACTCTTACAGACATCTGATTGTATCACTTCCAAGCTGTATGTGATGTAGTTATCTCACTGGGTAGTATTATAATGGTGAATGAAATAATAAAAAGCAGGTCATGTATCCCTCTAGTGAAATAGCCCATCTTCCCCTCCTCTCCTAATTATATTGCTTTTTTTATGGCAGTTTCAGACTATCCGCATATATTAAATCTCAGGCTCTTGGTGTCAGGGCCTGCTGTTAGTTCTTATTGATCCATGTTAATAATGAGGTCTGGTGGTTTATCAAGTACTGAAGTGCTTGATAATCAGGGGATGGTTTGATGTCAATGAAAATTAGGACTGGTTCAGAATTTTCTGTGCGATATCCTAATATCAAAGGGATTTGGGATTCAATTCTACTGTTATACCTTCAATCAGGGGAGTGGTAGCTCATTTGTATAGCCTTCTGCTCAAACCTACAATCTTCCATCTCCCGACAAGAAGAAAATAGGATTTAAAGCACATTCCTGATGGACTATAACTTGTTTTGAATATCTTGCAGGAATATGGATCTGAAATAATGAACTGTGTTGTGGAAAATTTTAATACACTTCTAATATGTGCCCTCACTTTCTGCATGTTCCTAATTGCTAGGTACGGCAATTCAGAGTATGTGGATGAACGACATCGGCATAGATACGAGGTTTGGCTGTGAACCTTCTTTTTGGTGACTGCATGATCTGTTTTGGGAGATTGGTGTAGTACATGTTCTGTAATTTGACATTGACATTATTACACAGGTAAACCCAGATGTTATTGAAACTTTAGAAGAAGCTGGACTTAAATTCGTTGGGAAGGATGAAAGTGGAAAACGAATGGAGGTAAGTTTTAGCTTGGGTAATGTTGCGATGCAAAGCAATATTAACTTAGAAATTAGAACCAAGGTTGAGAATCTCTGTTTCAATTGGATGTGGCTGCATTTGTTTTCCTGTTCTATATATTATTGTTACACGGAGTTCACTTCTTTTATCACTTGTTTTCTGCATGGACAGTGCATCTATTTTCTGAATGTTTAGAAATTCTCCTTCTTGTGCAGATCTTAGAGCTTCCAAGTCATCCATTCTACGTAGGTGCACAATTCCATCCAGAATTCAAATCACGGCCAGCGAGACCATCTGCTTTGTTTTTAGGTACTTGTGACTCCCTAATTTGCATTTTATATGCTATGAATCATCTGAAAGAATGAACCAAAAATCATTTACACCATCTGTGTTGAGTTAGTTTGTGTGATATGGGGACGGTCTGTTTGGACCTTTACAGGGCGCATGTTAATTGTGGTTACTCATCTTCCTAAAGGCCTTCTTAAGCATAATTACAGTTTGCAATTTCCATGTGTATTGATACTTGAAATTTCATAGTAAAAGATTTCTCATTTCAAATAACTCTTAATTATCATCTTCAATTCCTGTTTTCGTTATGTCTATTAAAACGTTTTATGATGCTACATGTAGGTCTCATATTGGCCGCAACAGGGAAGTTGGAAGCGTATATTAGTAGTAGGCAGAATGGAAGTTGATCTACGATTTGTTACTAGAAACTCACCCCTACAATATTTTCCCATGGTAAACTGGTACTCCAACGGGAAAATAATTGGGGAGAGGGAAGGGTGTGGGAACTGAAGGAGATAAGGGGAATCCTGAAATATTGTACGTGTGCAGCTGCCCATGCTTCTCTATCTTGGTTGCCGAGTAATATCATTTGCACCTCCACATTCATTGTTTTATCATTAGAAAACTTCACATTAAAATTCTTTTATATTAATTCAATGGTAAGAAGATGCTTAAAGGAGGTTGCAAATACTAGTATATCTTCACCCGTGACCGATAATGAAATCAAGCATGGCAGCTAGAATAGTAAAATTGTAGCTCAAAAGCGTTTATCTTTCCGTTGCTTATATCTGCACGTCTTGGCCGCCGGTATGGCCAAACATTTCCCGGTGGGTGTAGCTTGCCGTGGGTGTAATACCTTGTATTTTAATATTAAGATTTCATTTTCGTTATCTTTTCTTGATGCTTTTCATTTTATGTTTGCATGTTAGGTTTTATACTTTCTTATTCAACAATTGTAAGTAGAACCAATAGGTGATATACATGTGTCCGAGTTTATTTTTGGAAGGTTTGTTAATGATAAGTTTTGGAAGGGATGAAATCGTTTAAGGATAAAATTATAATTATGGATTATGTCATATGATGGCTAATTCGCACATGATATTTAAGTTGTCGCAAATTTTGGTCTATACTTCCAATCGATCAGTATAGTTCTTACCGAGGATCTATGTTGTATGCATTATTTCATTTTATATACTTTTATCTATAAGAAACTTGCAGAAAAAAATAGAAAATTAATGATGGCAAAATTTAATGATTAGCTCTAAGGATCAGGTAGTTTTTATTTTTAAAAAATTGATGCCAAGCTAAAACTCCAGTTAATTTGATATCATTATTCTTATCACAGTATCTCTATTTTTGCAATGGATTGTAGTGTTGGTACTCGGATGAAGAAATTTATCAACTTTCTATCATTCAATTTTTTACGTTGCACAGGATTTTGCTATTTTCTTCTAGGTGGGAGATAATGGTCGTGGTTAGATAAATAATTTAACAAATTTATTGTCCCAAGAGAATTTGAATTACAAATTAGGGTATGAAATATAAATTATTTTTAAAAATATATAAAATCCTTTTTTTATAATTTAAAATAAGTTCATAAAAATTCTTTCTAATGTAGTAGACATAGGCATATTCAATCACATTCTTTTAAATTCAACAATGAATAACAGCCCGGTAGACTGTAGTATTTTTTATTGAAATTATAACTATGAAAAAATGTAAATACTAGAACTCAAAGGTAGCTCCTGGTATTTACAGCATCCCGCCGTACATATAGATCTCTCTCGCTCTCTCTCATTTCGTGAACTAAAATGTTCTACATTGACAATGGCATCAAAACTCAATAGAAAAAGAAGAAAAAAGTGAACGAAGTATGCTCAACAACTTGTGTCTGATCTGGGTGTTTCATTGTATTGTAGAAGAGAAATCTGGCGCTGCAGCCTCATTTGCTGATAGAATTTAGCAATGAACTCCTCAGCTTGCTTATCTATTCCCTGAGCATCTAGTTTTTGTTCTTCCTCTTCTTCACCACAACCCATTTCTTGGCAACCTTCATAATCAAGATAAAATTCCTGGTCTCTGCTGTCTCCTGATGCATCCATGAGGGCACTCTTTCTTCCACCAGTATCATACTCAACATTGCCATCATCATCATCATTAAAATCAACATGTGGGTTTATGCAAGGAATGTGAGGCAAGTGGAAGCGCATGGTGGTTGGACGGTACATCTTGACATGGAAGATGGGGGTCTTGTCGAACGAGAGCTCGCGTTCAAAGTAGTGAATGTGGCTTGGAGGAGCAGTGTGGCCGAGTCGCTTCAAGTACTTTGGTACAAGACGCAGCTCCATCGCCACCCTGCGCCTCAACACGCCACCTTTGCTTGCCCACAGCAATGATGCCCGAAGGAGGCTCCATGCTCTATGACCAACGCCACTGTTCTTCAAACCCATGATGATGTTACTATATATCTGTCACTAAATGTAAATGTGACAAGTGTGCTTCAATTAATTTGTAATGTATATAGTAGAGTGGCTATTGCAAGTAATATGGAAACGCTTTATGAATGTGCTTAAGCTGATGATGGAAGATGTTGGGTGCTCTCTTTCTATATATATATATGTATGTATAGAAGAGATTAAGAGAGAGAGAGGGATGTTTAAGAATTTTGGACGCGTAGCGTGTTAGAGAAAGAGACAAATGATTACTATTAGTTTTTGTTTTCACATCAAATTTGTACAGGGGCGGTGCCAAGGGGTCGTTAAGGACACGGTGTACGCGGTTGGAATCAAGCTGGGACAGACTGCACATTATATAATTTGCTTACTTGATTACCTTCTGCCCTTTACTCCTATACGCTATCATTCATTTACCAACCCTACGTCCCTACCCACCAAAGTGACTATTGAATATTGATTATTGGAGCAATTAAAAGAGTTTATCTGTAAAAAACGATTATTTAAAAACCTATTTTCATGATATGTTAACACATTATTGTTAGAATGATACTGTAAAACACTTCAGTACTCGTAATTGTATACATGTTAATGAACATAGTTGATTCTGATTTCTGCATATATTATTACTTTTTTCATATACAAGTAATTGCTATGGAGAGTTAAGATTTAAATTTTCTCATCGTATTAGGTTTAATAAATTGTTACTGTTTAGATTAAATATTAATAGTACTATGAATTTCATTGGTTCTTCGTTTCACATGTTGCAGCAAGGGTTTCCTAACCTAAAGAGTTTTGTGTTTTTTTTGGGGTGCTGGGGGTGGGGGTAAAATGATTCGCTATGGTTGTTGGGAGCTTTGCAACTTTACGTAACAAATAAAAATGGTTGGTAAAGATCTTTCTTACCCCAATTTTTTAAAATTTAAAAAGAAACATTTCTTGAAAGCCACTAATATTAACCCATTAGTAAGGGTCATTTTGGTCATATGAAATGACATGATACGCAAAAACTAGAGAGAAGGGACCCACAGCCACATGAAATGGAGGCTGCTTCTAGTTGGATTTTGTTGGAGTATACTTGAACGCCGCTTGTGAATGCTTTCAAATTGAACTATTGAAGTAACAGAACATTATAAATCTTAAATACTATATTTTAGACGCACAGTTTACACACTTTTTGCAAGTGAACGTTTGCTTAATATGGTATTTTTGTCTTAATAAATTAAAGCTAGCGGATCCAAAGCTTCAACAATTATTTGTTCGTTTTAGTACTTTAGGAACTTTCTTTTGCACTGCGCTCGCGCAATTCATTGTTTACCTACTGTATTTTGTTTTCTTTCCAACACTTCGATTTGCCCCTTTTAAAGTTGTATATTAGTATTAATGAAAAGTGTGACTTGATCGAGGTCCCTTTTCTTGTTTGTCTAAAATCACTCTCTACCTAGCAAAAAAAGAAAATAGTCATCCTCTATTTTTTAAATTCATGACAAGAACCTTTTTCTTGTGCAACTAAAAAAATTCTAGATGATTTCGGATTCCTCAAGAAGAAAGAGATAACTAATTGGCAATCATGCATATATAGCAGACATTGAAATAGAGAAGTCAACGAACACAAACAACTCATGAGCTTACAAAAATTATCATATACAAGGGTGCTTGAATGGGTATAGTTGGGTACTTTAAGCCATATAACCTTACTTGCAAACCGCTTCGTCACCACTATTAGTCTGATTCCAATAAATAAATTTCGGTAGGTTCAGGCAATAGCATTGATCAATAAAGTGTTATAAGAGCCCAAATGTTTCACATAACCAAAATTATAATTTGTGGATGAAAAATGTTTATGCCACATATTTATCTGGAGTGGGTAGGGTATACATCTCTGATTAAAATTCCGGAAGTGTAATACTATTAGACTAACGAACGATATTCACACAAAAAATTCTTAATACGTCACAAAAACATACAATCACCATTTATTAATTAGTCTTTTTTCTCTCTTACTGCTTTTTTTTTTTTTTGAAAATCAACTGCTGCCATTTCATTTCTGTATGATCATATATATCTGTATTTGATTTTTTTTATTCATGTATTTGAATGTGTGCGTGTGTGTGAGAGTGGTTTTTCCCATATATATCATTAATATTTGGAGGGTCATATATTTTTTTTTGTAGGCATGACAGTTGCAGCTAAGACTGAGGAAAGGAACACTCAAATTTGTTGTACTACGTATTTATAAGTTAAATAATAAAATTCTATTGAATATAGGGAAAACGGGAATATTTTTTTTAAATGGAAAACCATTCTGAACCCTTAATTTACTAGCTTTCCAGCAAGACATGCAGACAACTAATAAGAGCCCCACAAAAAAAGTAGGGCAGGAAATATTATTTGTTGTTTTGTTTTAATCATTGAAAGACCAGGCTCGTTCCATTTACAACTGTGTAAAACTTCAATATCATAGTCATAATACGTATAATATCCAATGGTTTTGAAGCTAGCAGAGTGCCATACTTTCAAACTTTCCAGCTAGCCGTTGTTCCCTTGGGATGGAAACATTGGAATTGCGAACGGGGTGAGGTGGTCGAATGAAACAAAACGCCATAGAAACACCATAGAATGAATTAACCACTAGCTGGCATGCATGATGCGGCTACATTTTTCTTGTCAGTCCAAGGTCATAAATCAATTATTTTCAAAGCTGTTTTAGGATAAAATCCCATTTGCGGCCGAAAATAATAATTTCTGGTAGAATTGGTTCTTGTTCTATAACTTTTTTATTTTTATTTTCAAAATTATTTTTAATTTTGAGAAAAGGAGTTTTCATTGAAATAAATTAATTCTAAATACGAGATTAATCAAATATTTATATTTTCACTGCACACATTTAAAATATTGGGTTAATTATGTTTTTATAGTTCTTCATGTTTTGGCAATTTTTGTTTAATTTTTAGTGTTGAAAAAAAAGTTAAACAATTTTTAGTCCCCAATAAATCATTCAGTTTGGTTTTTAGTCCATGGTGTGTTAATTTCATTATTATTTTATATATAATGTTTTGTGGAGGCTCGTTTTAAAAAAAAATCACCAACGCGTACGTCTCTGGATCTGCTTCTCTCCTTTTTATAATCACGCACACATGAACCCATTCAACAACCAAATAGATCATCCATTTCAAATAACAAAAAAAAAAAAAACATTAAAAAGAAATAGCAAAACATTGGAACCATATTGTAACCTAGGCGAGGTTGTTCTTGATTTTGGGGTGTTCAAATCGCGGTCCTCCCAACTAGAAATGACATCAGGATCCCAGGCACCACCACCATCGAAAACATTGTCTGAGTCGAAATTCGACGACTGAATTGATACCTATAGAATTTTTGTGATGTTAGGGAGAAGAACGAAGTTATATGTGAATAGTACATAGTAACACCATATAAAGTAGGATCCCAGGCACTCAAATTTTTGCTTTAATAAAGTAGATTTTTTATTTTAATCTCAATAAATCCTAATTTGAATTGTGAATTTTCGTCACACCATATAAAATATAAATAAAGATGATTTAACTAATTAATATTCTTCTCAACTTTAAAATTATAATACTTTGACATTTTTAGTTAGAGAAGACCAGTTCAACAAAAATTAACTGTAACAGTTATGTTGTACCGAAACACAAACCAGCCCTCCTTCTCTCTTCCTCCGAATCCTTTGCCTCAAAAGCCGCCATACATGAACCTTCCCTTCTTTTGTATTGTATATACTACCATTCCAATATTAGCATTCTCCAAAACAATAATGTCCCCACATAAATCAACGTTCCACCATGCCACTTTCAAACCCTTTTCTTTATTATAGCTACACAACTATAGAACAACAATATTGCTGCGCTGGCTCCTTCCCTCCCTTAATTTCACCTTCAATTTCTTATTAGTATATATTTTAAACTTTGCTAGATTGTTTCCTAAACACACAACACTCTCTTATTTTCCCCTCTGCTTGTAGAAAGCAGAAGGGCGAAATATTTCGTTAATTTAGTTAATTATTTCCCTTTCGTTCTCCATAGTCCATAATCTCTCTCTCCACATAACACGATGGCTGAAAATTCTATGATCATTAGCATTGACCAAAAAGCAATGGTTACCCCTCATGAAGAACCTAATTATAACATCACTCGTTCTTCCCTCAAGAATTCCATGAGGCCGAAGAACTTCTTCAAGGTGGCGCTGTTCATGATGCGAGGGCGTTCTCGTAAATCCAAAATGCTCGCTGTGGATGACGAGTCCAAGAGCATATGGAGGAAGCTCGTGGGGTCCATGAGGCCATTGCACCTACAAAGCAACCATGACGATGATAATAATAATAACGTTAATCCTCATCAATCTAAAATGATGAAGACTACCTCGGCGCCGTCTGAAAACGGCGACGATAGTTTTGACTCTGCAACGGAGTTTGGAAACTCGTCGTCTCCGGCTAGTAGCCGTTATGCCTCGGCCGTTGGGTTAAACGAAATGGTGCAGGAGGAGGAGGAGAATGAGAAGATTAATAATAATGATGGGGAGGGGGATGAGATGATTGATGCCAAGGCTGAAGAGTTCATTGCTCAATTTTACCATCAAATGAGGTTGCAGCGTTTGGATGTCATGGATCATCATTACCAAGAGATAAGCATGAGGTCCTTAGGCTTATGATTAGCTTCATCGTGCTTCCTTCACCTCTAATTATGCAATCCTATGACCTATGCATGCATGCATGGATGGCTTTAACGGAAAATTTCTTTTTCTTTTTGTTTCCTTTTTTGGTAGAAATATACGGGACTATAAAAATTACCCTTCTCAATGCATAGAAGAGGTATGTATGCATTTATGATTATAAAAAAAATAATGCATACATAAAGGTTGAACAACGAAGGAAATGAGTTTTCAGCTAACTAAGTACTTGTTTGGTTTACCGATTGAAATTTTGCATCCTACCTAATCCAATGGGTAAAAGCAAAATAAAATAAAAGAGTTCTTAATCTTTTTCAGAAACATGTTTGCCTAAAAAATATTTTTTCACCTGATTTTCAAACATTGCTTGTCCTTATTGTGATGTTAGGGAGAAGAACGAAGTTATATGTGACAATTAACTATTTGTTTCTTCTAGCTTTTCATTGAATTCATTTTGGAGAAATCATCTTAAGAGTTTATTTTTCCTTGTTACTTCTTTAAATATTCTTGTTTTTGTTGAATAATTTTGTGTGGATTCAATTTGATGATATTTAGTTCTTCGACGAATTTATTTATTTTAATCATCGATTGTTCATATGGATGAGCGAGGTTGCACATGTGAGCATGATTAGTCTACTCATCTTTTTCTCGGAAAGTATTTCTTAATTTTTTTTTTGGCTGACATTAATTTGGAGTCGTAATATGTAGCTTTAATAAAATCACAGCAGTAAATTTGCTTAATTACTTGCTCCGTATGTACTAAGCATTATTAAATGGATTGAATATTCTAACAATATTAAAATTTGAGACAGCTAAGAGATTATTTTGTCTCGTGTGATTTACATTCCAAAACTTTCTTAAAGACGAGAATTGTTTTGAAATTTCCAAATACAAAGAAATTTATTTGCGTAGAGCTCAATTTATTAATTGAGTCAAACCCTGTAGTAAAATTGCTACTGAGAAGCTCAGGCTAAAATAAATGTACGCTAGTCAACTAACAAACATCGTGGCATAATTCATTAAACATCACATACGCGCGCAATCACATACACCACTCCTAGTCTAATCAATAAATAATCACATTTAGCTTTAAATGTTGAAATATTATTAGTAATGAAATTAGGTGTTCAGAATTTGCCGGCTAAACCAATGTATTTTCTCACCCTGTGTAAGAAAAATACTTTTTTATTGAAAAAAATAAAATCCATTTTAATGATCTCTAATTTTATATTTTGAAAATTAATCTCATGACTTTTAAGTATAGGAATATTATAGTTTCAGTATAAAAAAAAGTTTTCAATCAAATTCGAAATTTCTGGCACAAAAACTAAATGCAAGTATAATTTCATGGATGCCCCTTGATACACGCAAAACGCACAATCAAGCCCAATGCATATATAACCACAGAAAAAAGCCCCAAATTAAAAAAAAAACTCGAAGAAGGAAAAAAAGAAGATTTATAATGACGTGTTAACAATTTGGGCCAGAGGCACAGGCCCACACTAGTATCCATGGACGATCCGAGAACACGTATGTTTGATCCATCGGATCCCATCCCGGAGCGTAGCCTTAACCTTTCCCTCAACCGCGTAAACCTTATACTTGGCAATCCTCTTTCTCCGCCTTGACTCTGGGCCACCAAAACTCCAAGGCTTCGCCGCCGTAGCGGCTCCGCTGTGACTCGCCCGAGTCACCTCGCTCGGAATCGCCGCCATGTAGCTCTGACTACAGCCGTAGCTTTTCCCGCTCACTATCTCAACCCGACGCTGACCCGACCCGTAATCCATGAATGGTAGCCTTTTCAAGAAGTGAAGGCTTTAAGTTAGGGTTTCGAGAAAGAGTTGAAGTCTGAAAATGTATATATATGCAGTGAATCACGGAAACGTGTCTTCGGAGAGGAATGTGCAATGTATTGGTCTCTAACCTGGGAATCTGGGATGGGGCATCTCCTCATTAATTAATTAAATAAATAAAATATGGAACTTTTTTTTAAAAAAAATATCATTATTATTGTTGAAACTTGATAAAGAATTCAGACTTTCAGAGAGACGATTCAATTTTCTATTACTTGTGGAAAGGGGTCTTTGTGATGATTACTTTTTAGGACATAACTTAGGTCCAGTTTATTAATAAGGTGTTTAAGTGTTTTTAGCTAGGGTTGTTTTTCATTAGAGTTTTATTTAAGTAATTAGTGTAATAAAGATTAACGTTAAATATTTTTAAAGGATATGTAAAATTCTAATTTTAGTTAGAGAAATGCACTAATTAAAAGCGCTTATAATTTGTATTTAAGTTTTGTTTTATTTTATTTTTTGCTCATTACGTCGAGGTTACCTTTTGGCCATAGAGAACTGCATGCTTTTTAGGGGAGAAAAAAAAAAGGACAAAGAAAGTGGAACAGCTCTTATGGTGTTATTGGAGGTAGGGCAAGTTTTGCGTAGACAGCCAAGAGGGACTGGAAAGTGGAAAGTGGAAAGTGGAAAGCATGATGATGAGATGCAATGATAAGTTCAAATGGGGGGTTTCGGATTTGGAGGAGAAAAGGAAGGGATAATTAAAATCCACAAATCGGCTAATATTCTATGACCAATGAATGAATACTGTTTTCTTTATATGATAAAACTTTGATCTAGCTGAGTCGTTCATTGGATTTGCTTCTAGTGAGAGATGAAAAATGGAGCAGACCCAAGATTAAAGTGAGATATTTACAAAGATATTCATACTTTAAAGTAGGAAAAAAAAACCAATAAAACAATAATATATGAAAACATGTGTCTACTTACAGTGATTATATATGTAAAACATATATTTATAAAATTCTTATACCAATTAGGGCATCTGAATATAATCATGAGATAAATTCTTTGTGATAAACGCTAAATATTCTAAACTAAGGCGAAAGAGAAAGAGAAAAAAGTGAAATATTTTTTTAAAAATTATTTAGTAAGAAACAAAACAAAACGAAAAAAAATAGATTTGTAGGTAAAATGACATAAATATCTCTAATTAAGAGATATGATACATAAATAAGGGTAATTTTGTCTTGATATATTTGCCTACTTTTCATTCCTCCTTTTTTTTTTTAAAAAAAAAAAAAGGTTTCATTCTTCCTTTTCTTTCTAAATTGGAGGGAAGGAACTTTTGTATGGAACTAAGTTATTCCTTTTACTTCTTCCTTTTTTAAGTTTTTACTTTTTAAACAATGAAAACATTAAAAGTTGACATGTTTTCAATCTTTTATTTTATTTTCCATTTAATCAAACATACTTGAATTTGAAATCTTATTTAAGCTAAAACAATCTTATGTGAACTAATTTGACAATAAATTAAATTTTTTAAGGATCACTTTGATATTAAATTGTAAAGTTCATAATTAATTGTCATTAAATTATCTGCAAGATCAATTTATCACACTTTTTACAAATATAAGGATTAAATTTGATTTTTTTTTTCATTTTTTAGGAATTAATTATCATTGTCTCACACTTTTAAGGATCAAAATAAATATATTTATTATTTTTTGGTAGATAGTGTATGAGATTGTTGGGCCACAGTGTATGGCATAAACTGGGTCACTTTTTATTTACACCCCATTTTTTAAAAACACCCCCATATCGCTTTTCTACCTCTCAACTATCCATTATATCCTTTTTCCTTAAAGATGTACACCCTTTTTATTTTTTGGAAGTGCATTTCTAGAATTAAATATACCTATTTCATAATTATAATTTATAGCTTTGGAAATATAATTTCAAAATAGGTATACATTTTTTTAATAAAATATCACTTAGAAATTAAGATCATTGACAAGAAATACAAAAAAAAAAAAAATCATTGACAAGATAAATACTTATTTGTTAGTCTTATTTTTATCCCATCTTGAGGTTCTTTAAATCATATCTAAAGTTTTATTTTTATCCTTATTATTTTTTAAACCCTAATTTTAAACCATCTTAACCATATATTCATCTTCACACACACACATATTGTGGTTTCATCAATAACATACAATATTTTATATTTTTTTTCATGTGACACTATATTTCAAGGTATGTTCATGACTAACTTCATCTATTATACATCTTAATTGTAAAGCAAAACTTTTGATGATATTTTTTCCCCTTTAAAAGCGTTCATTCATTTTCTAATCCAAGTCTATGTCAATGATTCAGGTCTCAACCCTCGACGACTCTTAAGTACTTTGATTGAGGTATAGAAAAAATGTCTTTCTGGAATAACTTATATCATTTTGGAAGTGTATCTCTAGAACGATAAATTATAGTTTGGGAGATATATTTTTGGCACAGGTATATTAAATTCCAAAAATACATTTTTGGAAAGTAAAAGGGATGTACATCTTTAAGGGGAAAAGGGTATAATGGGTAGTTGGGAGGTGGAAAGGAGGTAAGGTGGTGTTCTCAGCAAAAACGGAGCGTAAGTAGCAAGAGATATGACTGTTGATAACAATGAAAGTGGCCCATTCTAATATTAAGACTATAAAAGCCCAACCGGGATACAGCCGAACAAACAATGAAGCAGTAGGGAAAGACCTTTCAATAAAATTTAGGCTGTCGCTGCATTCCCATTGTTGCTTCTTGCACTTCTCATTGTATTATGACAGTTCATTCCGGAATACAATTTATATTTCGAAATAGACTCTCCATAATGCAATAGCAAGTGCAGGAAGTTTTATCCTTAAATTTGATGACAGCAGGGAGAGGTCCACTTCTAGACTTTCATTTAGTTTCAGACCTAAAAGCAGAAAAAAGAGTTGAGAAGATGAAATGATTCATACATTTCATTCCATGATTTCGATTTAATTAAATAACACAGTGTGATGAAGCAATGTAATCAAATCTGCTTAATGAATATTACAATAAACTATACAAAAGCTGATAAACCCAAGCCCATTAGCAAGATGCAGACCAATGTGGAGAGCGAGCAAATGGACAACGAAATGCGAAGGAGGCCTAAAAGGACAGTTTTAGCACCAAAGAAATGGAAGGATTATGTGTCTTAGACCTTATAGTTCTGTTTTAGTAGAGTCATGACTGAATTAGTGGCAATTCTGTTAGGATTCAGATCTGGTGACTGAATTATTTACTGCCTTGTATTGGTCATTTGGAGGCCCTCTGTCCTTGAATTCAGAGACCACTCACATCAAAAAGCTTAACGGAAGTGAGAATGATGTATTACCAAATCTGCCATATGACAAACATAGGACCCTTGTTTCTCTGCCTCCAACTTCCAGAGTTATAATAATCTTTGGTGCATTTCAGTTTCATTAGGAATAAGAAAATGAATTACACCCTCGTTTCATTAAAACAGAGTTGGACGGATAATGTGACATTTTCTCATTACTACCAGAGTTGCAAAAGGCTTACTGAATTCCGCATAGATTGTCATATTTTTTTGAGAAATATAAGCTAACACATTCTTTATTATTTGTGAGAACTTATTAAAAATTACAAAAAAAATTGTGATTCTTACTTTTCATTGAACTCCACCGGTGATTTTATAATTTTTAATAAATTTTGACTAATAATAAAAAGAATATTAGAGAGTGTGTTTCAAACACGCAACATTTTTTTCCTGCGAAAATAATCAATGAATTCACTCTTGCTAGAGCATCTTGGCCAAGAATTTTACTGTATTAAGTCTAATTCCATTTATTCAGCACTTGGTCGTGTTGCAAAGCAAGACGGAACGGCACACACGTCACAATGTGAACAAACTATTTCTGCTATGCACAACGGGATATCAGAATCATAATGCATCAACCAATTTGAAGTTTCTGTTCTACAATCAACATATAAAAATGGAACAAAGATAAAACTAACAAATCAGATTCCATCTACTAGAAGTAAAAGGGTACATACACAAATATAGGAGCATATTTTCAAGCTAGTTAATTATCTTGTGTGTTATCAGCAGCCAGTGAGACCTTGCTGAGCCTGCTTGGTGATATCTTGAAAGCATTACCTCTACTTTTTCTGTGATTAGAACCGTAAACTGCTCTGTATGCCAGTGCTCTTCCGAAGTGCCATTTTTCAAGATTGTTTTCACTGGATGGTGGTTGAACAGAATTGTCTGAAATATCAGCATTGCCTTTCTCAGTAGACATTTTTTTTTTTTTTCTGTTTTCTGAATAATACGTGGAGCTATGTGGAGGGAAACGGATAGATGACACTACCTTGTATATATAGTTTGGAAAAGTAGAAACCAGAGACAGAACTATTGTGGCGGCTGGGGCAGATTAATTAATTAATTCTTTCTTTGATGAGTTTATTTTACTTTTGAAAACGACAAGACCAGTGTTAAAGATGCCAAAAAAAAGAGATAGGGAACTCTCTGCTACTTGTAAGTCTTTTTCTATATCTTGTCTTCGATTAGAAGGAACAACATTATGCACCATATTAGGTTTTTACCAAATATGAACAAGCTACTTCTATGCGGAAAGTTCCCATATTTTAGTTTTGTAGCACACAGAACAGCAGACAAGATTGGATTGCTTTTGTTTCTTTCTTTCTTTTTATTTGGTCTTCCCCCTCAGAACTAAGTGATGCATAATATGATTCAAAAGACCCTAAAATTCATATTCAACAAAGCCTATTATTTTTGTATTTTTGGAGATTTTAGATAGTTAATTATATTTGTTTTAATATAAAAGTTTGATTTTATAGATAAGTATATATCGAACAAACGTGAAAACTAGTTCTAATTAAAACACGAGCCAACTGTTTCGATTTTTTTTCTTTCTTTCATTTACCCTTTAGATATTTTCCGTCCAATAGTTAAAGAGTAATTCATTTCAAGGTGTAAGAATCATTAAAGTAAAATTTATCACTGACATCAAAGTTTTTTCTATATGGATAATCAAGAATCAAATTTTCATACGGGCTCATTGTACTTTGTTATTTTTCTAAGTACGAATGGTTATTAGTACGAAAATCGTAATGATTGAATTCCGATTTTCATTCTATCGGTTAGTCATTCCTATTACATAATCACATAGTCAAAATGTGAAAACTATAGGGGTGAAAATTTTCGTGAATGAATTTGGATAAGATGCATATATTTTACGTTCTTTTTAATGAAAAATACCACGCTTTAATTCCTTTTATCTACCAATCAATCAAACGGCTTTTAAGGGATCCATAACCTGTTTTTGTATCCGATATAACTTTGTTTTTCATACAAGCTAATTTTATATGATTATCCTGTATAAAACAAAACCTGAGCTGAGATTGCCTTCCTTAGTCTTTAAGGAGTATTATCAATACACCTTTTAAAATATAAAATATTTCTTGTTACACATTTTTTATTATTGGTAAAATTTATTAAAAATTATAAAATTATGAACGACACTTGATAAATGATAAAAAGCCTACAAGTTTGTGATTTGCCACAAATTTCAATGTATTACTAACATTTATTTTAATCTTCTTTAAAAAATATATTTATCTTAATCTTGTATAATTTAGAAAACGGGAAATGTTAAGAATACTTCTCTAGTTTATCAAAAAGTTACAAAATCAGAAAAAAAAGAATTATTAAATAAAATGTAAAACCACAAAATTTTCATTTTTAATTAATTTCAACCTATTAAAAAGAATGTGCGAAAAAATTTGTGTTTCTATCATTTGTCTTTAGAAAACAACTTCCTGCATAGACTTTTTATTGAGCTGTCTCTATCTTAAACACATTTTTCAGATAAAGCGAATGGTAAGATTCAAAGTGAAAAGCAGATTGCTTAATGCAGAACCTCACTGTGGCACACCAATCTTCCAAATTCTGTTAAGATGAAACCGTGGAACAATAGAATTACGTGAAAGGTTTCCGGAGGCCTTTGAGATGGCGGAAAAATTCTGTCACGGCATCCAAATCAAACTACCTCCTTCTAATGTGGTCACGCTCCGATGTACCCACAAATTTCTCGGAATGAACGAAGATTATTCCGATGACGACCTTATTTCCAAGAAGAAGGAGAGGTTCCTCTCCCGGAAGTGCTCAAAAGCCTCAAGGACTCCATCAAAATTCTAAAATCTCGTGACACATTGATGCCTAAGGCCAAAACACTAGGAACCACGCAGAGGTGCATCAATTCGGTAGCTTCCAGAGCTGTTCGTTGGATTGGAATTTACAATACCGGAAAAAGAAATGCCGACGCCGGTCACTCTTGATTTGAAAGTGCGGAGCTCGATCCGTTGACTATTGAGACTTGCGTGGTGTATTTAGTTTTTTCTATAATTTTTTTCTTTGCTTTTTTTTTTTTAGCGTGTACTCTTTAAATGTATTCCGAACAATTATTAATGGAAGGAAGGTTTGATTTTTGTTCAAGAATGTTTTGCCAAATTTTTCAAATATGATTTGAAAGATTGATGATGGTGGTGGTTGCTTCACGGTGAGAATTTGATAAGTGATGAGGGTTGAGAGAGGGAAAAAAAGTTCACAGTCACATGCTTATAGTTTTATATTTTATTTATTGAGTTTTTCTTTTTAAATTTTAATGAGGTGTCATCTTTTTCGTGGTTGTGTTTAAATGTGACCTGATGGGGCTGTGTCTATACAAAACTTTCTCCTGATTTTGTCTCCACGAAACCGAAGAGGAACCCCTCCTCACCTGTACATTAACTCCCCTAGTAATGGCAAATAGCTGTAACAATCTTGGTTCTGGATAAAAGAAAAGAAAAAGAACTTGGTCATATTGCGGGGCGTACATCCAAAAGGTCTTAGTTAAGCATTCAGTCCCATGCTGAATTCTGCTACCCTCAAGATTTTCAAGACACAAATAGTGGAAATGCCTTTCAGACATTCCAAAGCTAAAGTGGAGAAAGACAACTTTGGCAGGCTACAGGAGAATCAACAAAATATAACCACACAAGATATGTACTTAAAAGCATGGCTAGTTTCTAGAGGAAGATATCTAGAAGGAACATATATAAATATATGTACATGTCATCGTCTTTTGCATGATTGGGTGATCTATTACAATTTTATATATATCCTTTTCTTGTGGAGGAAACCAGCAAAAAGACCCCAGAATAAAATCTCAACTATTACAAAGGCCAGTGTACCCCACCTTTTGGAATGAAATATGATCTGCATTAAAGCTTCACTGGCGTCAACCTGCATAGTAAATTACCAACTTAACTAATCAAGTATGAGAAGGTATTTCCAGTAACATCAATGTCTCCCTCCACCAAAAAATGCAGTTGTGACAAATTTAGGAATGCTTATGTTAGTATTTAGGAATAGCAGTTTAGTTCTAAATCCAAAGAGAAAATTACAAAAATCTAAGATGGGGGATGCTAACTCTATTGGTAAAAATTAATCTTCAAAGGAAAAACAAGTTCGAGCTTAAATAACTTAAAATGAAAGAGGAGATATTCAAAGAATCATTGGGAAACAAACATTACCAAATTATTTTCAGGAGAATGCCAATAGAAACCCTGGATAACTGCTGGGAAAATGTCACAAGCTGCCAATGCATATACAACAAGAGCATTCATTCCCATCCATTGCAGTAAAACTGTAGGCTTTCTGAGATGTTCTATGTCAACCTGCAAGAAAATATGTTTTGATGAGGTTGCAGGTTTTTAAACATTTGCCAGTGATTACAGTCATTTAATTCGCTTGAACAATTACAAATAGCATCAGGCAATACAAGTCAAGCCAACCTATATGTGTTAGAAATCATGTAATTGTAGTAATTATAGTAATAATGTAAATAGGGCAGATTATATATTTATGTAATATTTTAATTAGAGTAACCGTATATTCTTGTCATTAATTGTAATTCCCCTTGCATTTATGACTCCTAATATAAATATATGCTTCAGTGTCTAATTCAGATAAGAATTCATCCATATGCCCATTTTCCTCCCTAATATCATTGCCAAAACCTCACAAACATCATTGCCAAAACCTCACAAACATCATTGCCCAGAGACAATTTCAAGGCACTATGGCTAAATATTTGGCAGAGGAATGCCAGACATTTGATTCCACTACCTCTGTTATACACAATGGTAATTCCTTTGTTGGCATCTCTCACCCTACATCTCTTTGCACGTGACTCATTATTCACTAATGTGTTTTTATTAGGACCGTTAGATGACAAAAGAATCAATGATTGAGGATGGGTGTAACACTTCAAAATTACACTAGTGTAATTTGATCTCAGTCCTATATATATGTGTGTGTGTGTGTGTGTAAGAGCTGGCTATGACTTGATATTTACAAAATAAAATTCAAGTTGTATTACAAACAAACAATAATAGTAAAGCACAGAGCTATAAAAATTATTATTGTTAATCACAATTAGTGGCAACATCCTAATAGACATAATCTTATACGTTCTATTTGGACTTTCAAACTTGAGGCCAAGCTTAAGTAGTGTAAATTTGGAGTTTGGAATTGCCAAGAGAAGTTGCGGCCAGGACTCTATCAGCTATTAAGAACAGAATGCCACTATTATTTTCTTTCTCTTTTTTTTTTTTTTGCTGTATTGTGTGGGTTAACAAATGGGCTCAACAATTGGTGGACTAGGTGATTAACCGCATGAATACCAGCCTACTACCTTTTGCTCATCACGGGAACATTCATTTGCCTATTATCTCTTTTTTAAACTAGGATATAGATTATTTCCACTTACGACACACGGATGAACTTACAATGTAATAGATAGCAGTCAAGACTAAGCCTGATGCCCCTGCAGTGATACACGTGTAGCTTAATGTGTACAGTGCTTTTGATAAAGGCATTCCTGAAAAACTATACAGTTGTTAGAGAATAGAACCTATTGATCTTAAGAAATTTAGAATTAGATAGTACCTAAGATCTCCAGAATGTATCCTATGAGCAATAGAGAGAAGGAAAACACAGACCAAAGAAGTACCCTCTGCTTGTGGCCCTGAATGGACAAGAAAGGAGTTGAATCATAAAAAATATACATATCCTAGGGTCAAATTTTAAATCTTCCACCTAAGGCACTGAGATTGGATTCTGGTAGAAGATAAAAAGGAATCATAATCCAGACCTGCAAATGTACAATTATGTGCCCATATTGCAATCCCATGAAACAAGTAATTGCAGCCATCAGTGAACTGGAAGAGTTCAGAAAATCAATTAGCAAACATTACATCAATAAAATTTAAAAATGGCAATCTAATCTCAGATAAAAAATACCCATACATGAGAGAACAGTGAAAATACATCAACATAACATAAACCAAGCACTTTGCAAAACTCAATAAAATAAAATATCTAGATTATTGGTGACTCAAATTATAAGATGTAACGATAGTTTTGATGCCACTATAATACTTATAAAAGAAAGGATAAAAGGAGGGAGCAGGGAATGCTTTTCGACCTCAAAATACCCTCTGGGTCAAATGGTGCAAGGCACCATCCAGGTGAATCTGGAGGCAAGGGTCCATAGTCAGGAGAATTGACACTACACTCCTGAAAATGAAAAAAAAGGTCAAGAATAAGATCATCTAATAGATAAGAAAATGAAATTTGAGGTGGCAATAGATTCAATGCAGGAGTTACCCGAGAGGGTAAATAACCTTTGTTCTTATGTACACAGGACGCTGGTACATATGATCTTCACCAAGAATTAATCTATCAATAAATCCCACAACATTACAAGGAGGTTCAAGACTGCCCCTCACTTCACAATGAACCTGGCAAACAAATATGGTATGTTGAGTTTATTCCCCATGATAAAGAAAATACCAAACAACAAAACGTTTTTCCCCCACTAAGTAGGGAGAGTTATAAAAAATAAAAATGACATATAATTTAAAAAATAATAATAATAAACAAGAAAAATAAGCCATCATAATGCATGAATAATGAAATGCCAATCATCATAATGTGACACAACATACATCTGTATCCTACTAATCTGTAATGTTTGTTTATGAATATTACTCTCTAGATTATTATTTTCTCAGTCCATTAAGTACACTTAATCATTTTTACATAGCATGATGCATGGACGCTAGCCTGAGAGGGTTTCATCATTTTATGGCATGCAAACCTAAAATTCCATTTTAAAAAATGAAAAGCCATGTATTATCAAAGAGATGGTTTGTGCTATTTGGAAGTACAAAACTGAAGCTCACATGCCATCCAACACTACAGAACTACTTGATGGTTTAAGCAAATTTCCAAGGTAGTTGTTTGGTCCATAGTTCAATAGCTCAAACTTCTAATGGAATTTTAGAATGTAGGATGTGATATAGACTTATAGTAATTAGATTTGCAGTGATAAGAGCCTAAGAGGTTTTGCCTTGCATCTAGTTTAGCTCTATGTAATTATAAATGTCGTAAGTTCACAACAATTTTCCTATTGATTAACCAAGCAACTTATTTAACAAACAGAAGGGGAGACTAAATTATATATCTTGACACAGATTCCACAAAGGATATCAGCAATAAGAAACCAAATTACAAGTTGACTTCATCTATTGTACATAATGAGTCATAATATGTGCACAAGAAATCATAAACCAAAACTTCAGTAAAAAAAAAAAAAGTCATGATACATCTTTCATCATTCAATAAAACAAATTGACAAAACCCTCACGTTTTGAATAATTGATAGATGACTGGAGTCACTGGACCAAAGCAAATTAGAATGTTTGAATTTCCAATTCGGAACATAAAGACCGTAGAGCAAACAAAGGTACACTGAGCAAAGTAAGATAGAAAACATCCTGCAGAATGAAACAAGCAGTTAGCACCAAAAAATAATATCATAAGGCAAGCAAAAGGCAGTGCCCACAGAAGTTAATTTTGACACTTAGATGCAGAGAGCTAGTATCTTGGATCAATTAAAGTAACCTGGATTATTTATATTTATTTATTTTTGCAAACGTGGTAGCTTGAAAAGTTTATAAAAGATATTTTCAGCCTTTTGTTTATTATATAGGGTAGGCAGTTGGCCTAACAATATGAAGGGAAATTTCTAATGATTCACAACTAGTCACATGAACGATGAACCTTTTGTGACAAAGTTCAGTCGCAAGTTGCAACATTAATTTATATTGAATTGTAAGGTTCTAGTGATGGCTTTCACATTTTCATCTCAAGAGATTAAAATCCAATCAACAAAAGTTGAAACCAATTCAGAATACACAAGCAAAAGAAAGAAAAATACATATCTTAATCAAGTTTGTCATCTTACGATCCAGCATAGTGAACCATATATCAAAGAGATCCATGACACATGACAAAAATGTTCATTTCATATGAAAATGTCAAAATAAAAAAAATTAAGGTCATTATAGAACCCAAAGTAATATGCATCATTTCATGATTCAGGTCACATAATCTGCATTGATATGTAGTGAGTATTAGCACAAAATAACTCATCTACTAAACAAACTGATATAAGAAAATGACAAAGAAACGTGGCATTATTATGCATATTTTATATTGACATTCAACATAGAAATTGAAACTTTTAATTGCCATGCTCAGTCCCTTGAAAGAACTAAACACAAGAAAAGTAAACTCACCACTGAATGGAGTATTTCCTCACAAAACCTGCAGGTGAGTCAACCAAAATATTATGGTTTACAAGCCAAATCTCTGATATCGAGGCAAAGAAATATCCAATAGATATCCTCTGCATACCATAAAGGAAATTATCAAACTGTAAACACATTTTATAAAACTAAAGCAAAGGTAATTGATTATTTTCTTAGTTGACCTTTTTTCTTGGTAGAAATAACTATGCCCTATCACAGTACAACCAATTTCAATGACTAAATGACTCTTCTACTTGTCACAAATCTGTAACCATCCTTAAGTTAAAACATTACCGAGAAAACTTTGTATTCACTTCCCCAATACAGTACACCAAGCATTGATAATACAACAGACAAGAAGTGGCATTATAACAATGTTAAGTGCAATCACTTGTAAACCATAGATCAAACAGATAAGTTATTTAAGAAAACATCAATGAAACAGGTAATTGTCAGTGGCATGAAGGAAATCATAAAGAAAAGACTAACATGTACAACAATAATACCAGAACTATTGAATTAGACATAACTAAAAGAAAAAAGCCCAATAAGTTAGCAAGGGTTAACAACTTTACTGGTTCCAGCTACCTGAAGTACGCCAAGCCAGCGTATCTTGCTCAAATCAACTCCATATGTTAATTTGCCGTGCCCATGGAAATACCCACCTATGAATAAGTTTTAGTCAGAAACATTAAAGCAATGACTATCAGTTGCATAGCTTACACACACACACAGCTACAAAACAAGGATTTAATTACTATGAAAAACAAGATGCGAAGAAGTATACATTAGACTTTTGCCTGAAATATTTTAGCTGGTTGAGAAGGTAATGAAATGGAAGAAAAGCAGGTGAACATACCTTGAAGTAACAGTCCCAAAAGGAAAAGCTTAAGTGTCCTCGATATGACTTTCTTTGAGGCGTTGGGTTTGCTAGAGACTTTCTAAAATGCCATCCAAGAATTAGAACATTGTTCAAAATTTCGGTTTTTTCATCATTTGCATGTCTATATATAAGAAAGCCACTAATACATACTATAATACAGTCCAGAGTCCAAAACATCACTATCGCAGCATAGGACAGTATCCTTAAAAAAAAAAAGGCGAGAACGAGGTTTGGAAGATTTCGTACCTTGAATACCAGACCGATCGAAACGCCAACCACAAAGAGAAAAAACGGCATTACAAAATCGGCCAGTGTCACTCCAAACCATGGAGAATGATTCAAGGACGGGAATGCCCTTCCCACATTATCAACTAATATCATCAACTGCATAAAAATTTAAGCGATTCATTATACTTTTAATGCAAGGAGGAACAACTAGATTCAAGTTATTGCTAAGTAGCTCAACTAAGCACAATCACAAAATGGATAGAATTAACTAACTGTCAACTGACATTAAAATTAAAAATATTCAAATAATAGTCTTATTAGCTAATTAATTTGCTTCCCCTTAATGCTAAGCTAGTAAATACTGTTATTTATTTTGTATTGACAACTATAAAGAACCGTCCTCAATCAGTGGCGGTTTGGAAGTAATAATAAACATGAAATAATTGAAGAGAAATAGTGGGGGCGAACCGCAACAGTTAGACCGCGGAAGACATCGAGAGAAGAAAGGCGTTGATTAGGAAGAGAAAGAGAGGATGTATCTGTAGGATTGGATTGTGGCAAAGGACAGATTGAGATAGTGTCTTCATTTTGATGAACGATGAGAATTGAGGAACCTAAATCATGGCCGATAAGAGGTCTTCTTTCTTCTTCTTCTACCTCACTTGACATTTTCCTTCCTCCAACTTCCAAGTCTCCGATGAGGTTGTTTTAGTATTTTCCTCGTTTGGCGGGCGCTCCTTTATTTGGGCTATCGTAGTTGGGTTGGGTATGACTTGCCTCCAATTTAATTGGCCCATTTTAACAGTTTCTTTTTTTCTTTATAATTTATTTTTTTATCGGAGAAAATCAAAAACTATATTATCTGATTTATAATAATCTAAACACTTTGCTCAAATTAAACCTAACTAACGGTATACTATGAATATAAAATATAAAAAGGCAAGAAGCATTTCATTTCAAGACTCAAGTCCACAATTTGATAGGCTTCATCACATAAGTTCTTAAAACTAAAAAAATGTCAAATAAGTCACTAAACTAAACTAATATTATTTTATTCTTTAAAAATATGTTAATATTATCATTTGAATCACACTTTTTTTTAATTTTAAATTGACGTGATTGTCAATTTGGACTTTTAAAGTTATTTTTTCAATTTCTTGATTCAAAAACTAATGTCATAGTACCTTCTAATTTGAAGAACTAAGGTGATTGCTTAGTGTTTACCAATGTTGTTAAATAATAATTATAATGTCGCCATAACACTATAATAGTATAATGTAACATTTTTTCACCCCTTCGCCATAGCCAATTTGTAAAAGAAGGCATGCTATGGCAGCGCCATATGGCAGAATGGCATCTTTATGACAGAATTTTGGCCAACCTCCATTGATAACCTTGTCGTTTACTCATTTCATTTTCTTGTCAACTTGACTTAGGTATGTGAAAAAAAAAATCCAACCAAACTAAATTTAACAAATTAAATCATTTAAAATTTGTTAAACCGGACCGAGTTATTATTTGGATTTAGATAACATGTTTAATGCACTGAAACAAACTAATCAAATGCACTCCTCTATTATAAACTAATCAATACAAGCTTAGCTTATTTCACTGTCTTTCGGTCAAATGAATCTGTAATACAAGCTTCATTAATTCGACCATCCTCAGACCTCAATCATAGTTGTCGTTCCATTATTCTATCTCCTACTTTAGTGAAGCGCAAGATGCCTTGCAGCATCCAAAAGCTTGCCCAGTCTTTCTGCAACCATAGTCAAAGTTGCATCACTCTAGCAGAAAGCAAACCTGACGTATCTCTTCCGATAGTTTAAGTTAGAAACTTCATTTGATGATAAGTTTGTATGAAAAAATCCTTGTCCTGGAACAGCCACTACCCCTGCTTCTAGTATTAGCTTCTTAACAAATTCTACCTGTGAACAAAAAAACATTTATTGCTAGAAAGAAACAATAGAATAATGGACTTATGTATTGCAGAAAAATCCAACTTAAATGGACTTAAGGACTAATGACCGTTGAAATAGTTCTTACACTAATATCTAGTAGAAGAGAGTAAAGAATGCACATACATCTGAAAGAGGGCAATTATCAGGAAGCTCAGCAAATAAGAAGAAGGAATCCTGAGGTATAAACTCTATTTTAAAACCTACTCCACCTAGCAACTTGATGATATAGTCTCTTTTTGATTGATAGTCCTGCATACATTAAAAAAACATATATAGCTTTGTTGTCTTTGAGGAGGTGAGTCAATAATGCCATCAAAATTCTACTTCTAGTTGTATAGAACAACCACTAGTACCATGTCTCCTCAAATGTACTTTTGACTCTTACCCTTCTGAGTGATTCAAAGTATTCAGGGGGACTTCTCAAAGCAGTCAATGCAGCTTCCTGAAAAGGTGCTGGAGCATAATCTGTAACCCTTCCGTCAATATTTCTGATAGCAGACGCAAGAAAAGCTGGTGCAATTGCCCATCCAACTCTCCAACCTGATACATGACATACCAACAGTGACTTAAAGGCATTCTTTATGGCAATGATGAAAACTTCCAGTGTAGTTTAGTTCATGCAGCTTAGACCGGTTACCTGTGACACTGAATGATTTTGGCAAAGAAGACGTTATAATTGTCCGCTCTTGCATTCCAGGAAATGAGGCAGGGATATATGTTTTAGGTTGTCATACGTTATATGCTCGTATACCTACATAAAGAATCCAAAAGAAGGCAAAAACATTACATTGTTTAAATACTAGACAAATATTCTACTCTTGCAAATTTGAAATTCCCAGTATTTTTTTTTTTTTTGTGATTATGCATTCATGCAGAGAGAAGTACCATGATCCAAATTAAAAGCAAATAAAAAAATGATAGCTTTGTCGAAGACAAATCAATTAATAGCAAAAGAAAAATATATATTGTCATGAGATGGTAAGCCTGTATAAGTTGTGTTGTGACCCCCTAAAACTACATATATGTGCTCTAGCCTCTAGGGCATATTCCATTAATTACACTAAATAGAAGAGGCAGAAGAAGATTCATATAGAACATGTATATCTAATTATTTTAATTCATCCCACAAATAACATGTTTAAATCCTGGAATTGAAGTTCTATCAGTACCAAGTAAAGGAGTGTCATACTTCATCTGTTATAGCCAGGAAATTCCGGCTGCAGTATCCCAGCAATAATCTCAAGTTCCTCTTTTGTGAAAACTTTTCCTGTAGGATTGTGAGGACTGTTTAAACTTTATGTCAGCATTTTGTAGTTCATATCATGAGACTAAACATTTTTTCAAACATTGTGACGCATAGCAAAAAAACTTGAATTGATTGTCTTTATTATAACACAGTCACTTCAAGCATCCAAAATAATGAAAGAAAATCAAAGCATCTCCTCAATGCTTTACCCTTTTGATAGTAGTCTGTGAAAGAGAAATTTGGAACCACAGAAAAATGAAACACAAACAAAACACACCAAACTTCTTCAAGGATTGCAATGCCTCACAAAATCTGGGCATATCAGAGGCTAATCCTCGGCAGTTGGAAATCTTGACAACCATCAAAATACACAAAAAAGATAACGTGAATCATTAATGACATACAAAATTTCAAATGATTACAAAAGCTTAAACCATAAACTGATAGCACCAGCATTTCTTATTCACATTTTTATTTTATAAAAAGATTCACTCAATCGCTATTCTATTGATTGAAGGATGTCAAGGGGACTAATCTGAGGCTTCCCATGATGAGAATGAAGACCATCTAAAGTGGAGGGAATTATAAATTTGGATTTCTAACCTGTTCAGGACTATGGCTTTAGTTTTCTCAGTAAATGATCTGAGTAATTTGCTTGAATCCAGTGTCCATTGAGGCGGGTCAAGTGGCACGTGAATCTGTCCAATTATGAATACAAAATCAAACGGAAATTACATGATGTAATATCAATTACAACACATCCAGATACAACAAACATGCGAGCGGGACCATCCGAAGAATTGACACAACACCACATACCAAGCTGTACTATGAATCATTGTTCCTAAATCATAAGTAACATAATGAAACATACTTAAACAAGGTTCAAGATTGCAAGCTTCCTGGGACTCCCCCGGTCATGACAACACATCCTTCATACGTTTCATAGGAAGGGTCGAAAAGTATGACTTCGTCTCCCGGGTCAAGTGCTGTTTGAAACACAACATCTATGTAACCAACTCATAACCTTAAAGCTCGTAAACTAACAATATTACAAGAAGAGAACATATATACTTGCAAAGATTGCAGCTGCAAATGCCTCGCTTTGACCGCAGCAAATAGCTACGTCCTTAAGAGGGTCGATGTCTAAACCATGCATTTGCTTCACTATCTTGGCCAAGAGATCACATACACCTTGCACGTGCCTCGATCGACAGAATTACAAAGAGTAGAGTAGTTTCCATCAATAGTTGAAAAAATGAAGATATATAAATTAACAATGAGTTTATGTTAGGAAAGCTACCTGTACTGGCTGGAGTCGGAAATGATGGCAGAAACGGCGGCGTTTTTGAGGTGAGGAGGGGCGGGGAAGCCCTCGGCGAGGTTGATGGCGTTGCATCTCTGAGCGAGCTGGGACAGTTCTTAAATGGAAGACGATGGTATCTTCTTTGCTGCACGTGACAACTTTCCTTCCATTATTATTATTTTCTCTGTTCTCTTCTTTCTTACTTCATCTCAGGTCTCAGCCATGCCTTATCTTTATCTGTCTGGAGATGGTTACAATTGCATTGCTTGGCCCTTGACCCGCTTTTAAAACGTACGTTAATTCCCATAACTATTCAAAAGTAAACAATATCATGCAATGGGAAGAAAAGCCATAAAAGACAAAAAGTAAATAAGGACACAAAAGATATGATAGGTGAAATAATTTAATAAAAAAAAACAGTAAAGAGAAATAGTGTCATTTTTTTTAATAAAAACTTGAATATTATAGAGTGTCTAAGTCACATTTTGAGGAGTATCAAGTATTGGATTTTTAGTAGAGCACTTTAATAACTAGTTTTTAAGGAAAGGGACCCAAATTTTTGGGAGCTTATTAATTTTATTTATTTTTAATTTAAATAAACAGAAATAAAATCAAAAAGATATATAAGAATCTTATTTATTTAATTCATTGATTGGAAAAGATAAAAAAATTATAAATTATACAAATTTACTTTATAATAATAATAACTTTCAATTTAAAAATTAATATATTGTATTTTTTTATACTTTTATGTTACGTTAAAATTAGTAGTATTTAATATTAAAAATTAAAACAAATTATATATCTCTCTTAAATTTCTCTATTTTGTAGGAAAGATTCTTTCTATGGATCCCACCAAATTTTATTTTTTTACCTTATAAAATTATTCTTTTGAGTTTTTCTTCTTTTTTCACATCCCCCGCCCCCCTCAATCACACAAATCTAAAAAATTATCTTATTTGCAATCAAGTTTGAAACAGAAATCCAAATCCTTAATAATTTTTTCAATTAAATGTTTAAATTTTTAAAATTACTTTCTATATTCTAAAAAAATTATAAAATTACAGTTAAAATAATTTCTTCCAGTACAAAATTGAATTTTATTTCCAATTGCATTATTAAAAAATTTAACATGGAGTTACAAGTTAAAGCCCATCTAAGGCTTTAAATTGGAGTTGCTATTCACGCTATCAAAAGTACTATTCTAACTACCCATGGGGTTGTTTTTTTACAAAAAGATAGTAACGTATATGAATTAGGATTTAGGTTCAAGTAGTCCACTAATATTTTAAGTTCTAACAAAAAATTAACAATTAATTAAAATGATATGATAAAAAAACAAAAACTAGCTTATCCTTGGTAAAAAAAAAAAAAACAAAAGAGAGACTAGCTTATCTATTCATGTAGTACGTGTTGTTAAACTCGCTTATCTCGACATAGGATCAATACAAATAATGTTATACACAGCTAGAATAATGAATTACATTCGTACACACCTAGCTAACCAGTAACTAGCAAGAGTCGCAGCAACAATGTTACACACGTTTTTCTTTTTCTTTCTGATTCTCTAGAATTGCACGTGACCAAGAATGCGATGTATATGCATGCAGCCAATAAATCTGTCTACAAATATCGATATCTGACAAAGCCAATATATAATATCTGCCTTCAGTTTTTTGTCCATCTTATTTGCTAGCTATAGATTACTGACCGGAAACAGATAGTTAAAATTACTTCTAGAATAAACTTTAACCGTTGCATGAAAGTATTACATGGTTATGAGACG
This sequence comes from Glycine soja, assembly GCF_004193775.1. Taxonomy (NCBI): domain Eukaryota; kingdom Viridiplantae; phylum Streptophyta; class Magnoliopsida; order Fabales; family Fabaceae; genus Glycine; species Glycine soja. The sequence goes on from NC_041011.1 coordinate 1,405,564, forward strand.
ATATCGTAGAAGATTAAACACCGACAAATGGTGCGGCCAGCAATACACAACTACACAAGCATATATCTCGCTCCCCCTCGTAACCAAAGGCCTTCATTCTCTTGTTCCTTCCTTTCTCGTTATCTTGCCTTCAGTTTCATTCTTTCTGGAACAAACCATTTCTAGCTAATTTGTTCTTACCTGTCAAATGCTATCTTCTCCTTAGTCCGAGTTCCTTCTCCGATACACAATTCAAAAACATGGCTCTTAATTTTTCTCTTGTGTTCACCTTGTACTCCATTATTTTTCTCCTAACAACAGCTTCATCCACCACCACCACCCAAACTACTACTTCAACAGTGGGAAAAGACCAAGTTCCACGCATAATGTGCAATGAGTGCGAGCTTCCACCTCCACCCCCACAACCAAAAGAGTGTCCACCGCCACCGTCACCTCCACCGCCGATACCACCATCACCTCCACCACCGTTGCCTGCATCACCTCCACCTCCGGTTATTATTAAATGTCCACCACCGCCAAAACCACCGTGTGGTGGAGGTGCTGACTGCTTGCTCCCCACTTTGCCGGAGACACCAGAGGAACCCCAATACCTACAACCGCCGCCGCAGCTTCCGTCGTCGCCGGGAACGATAGATCTTGACGATATTATCAGCGGTGCTAACATGATTAATCCACTGCTACGCTACTTCACATTGAACTCCTTCACTTTTCTCCTCCTTCTTTGCCTTCCCTATTACTTGTTCATTTGATACATGCATTATTGTTACTTGAGCAAGTGGACTCGGATGTTTGCATGAGAAAAATAAATCAAAAGAGAGAGAAAGAATGAACTAGCTTAGCTTGTCGTAGAAATTGAGCGTGAGATTAATTTCAGAGAAAAAGAAGAGGGAAGAAAATGAAAAAAAAAAAAAAAATCTCTTCTGACTGAGCCGTTAAAGTGTCTATTGTTGTTTAGCTAAGTACCCTTGATTAGTGTTGAATTAACGATCAAATAAATATTGGTGCAATTTATTCCCTGATTAATATGTATGCACTATGCTTAATTCCAGAGTGACGGCCTCTTTGTAATTTCTTATATATATTTTGCAGATATAGATTGAGCATTAGAGCTTCAATTCATTTGCTTAATTATGTGAGCGACATAGAGTGTATATTCGTTTTTAGAGTAAAATGGACGAAGGCTATCGGTATATGCATTATTCATCTTGGTGTTGTTTAAAAGGGTGGTTAATAATATAGTCCAACATAGATTCTCTTTACGTAAAATTTTCCGTTGTTATAAGAGAAAAAATGATAAGGTAAAATCAATTAAACTTAATTATTTCATAAATTAAAATAAACTTATTACATATACTTTAACTTAAACAAATTTCTCTCATCTAGGATTTTAACTTATTTAATTCATTTAGGATTCTTCTGTGAAAGAAGTCTTTACTACTTTACTACTAAGTGGTGGGAGATGTCATATAATTTGCATTGGCATCAAGAAAAATGCTATCTTAGGAAATATTTTTCTTAACTGGTTCGTCTCTCTCAGGCTAACCTCCTAATTAAGATGACTTTTAACAAATATATGCTTAATTATGCTCCCATGGCTTAGCACTTAGGGGCTATGGACAGTCCTGGGTAGGCCGACCTCCCAGGATGATTTCTAACAAGTTCTTACGCTCACATAACTACTTGAAGAACTATGAACAATACTTGGAAGGTCGACCTCTCAGGATGACTTCTAATAAGTGTTTACACTTAAGATGACTTTTAACAAGTGAGTGGTGAGAGACAAGGGAGCATAGGACAAATTGGGAAAATAGAAATTAAAGAGAGAGAAAAATATCAGTCGTTTGAGAAGTAAGTCATATATGACACTAGTCTTCTCAAGTATGAGGAGCAGAGGAGGGCTATAGGAAGACACTCTCAAACACATGAAAAAAAGAATCATTCAATGTAATATGTGTAATATGAGATCTATAAAATTTTGTTACTTTTAATAAATTTTAATTAATGAAAAATTATGTTTAAAAGAGTATATCAAAAAATGTGTGGGTAAAGTACATTTCTCTCTCACAAAGTTTTGCATCATTTTCTTTTTTCCTATCATTCCCTTTTGTTAAATCATTTTCTTCTTTCAAATTTTGCAATATTTTTCATCCTCAAAGTCAATAAGAATGATAATAACAACAAATTGCATGTATAGTTTTCTTTTCTATTATTTCATTAGTACGGTGACCCATGCACGAATATGTTATTATATTTTAAGATTTTAATTTATATTTATTTCGTATTTGTAACCTTCGGATTGTATCGTATTTCGATCTCCTCCATCAAAACGAATCTTGGTCCAATTCAATTAATGTTGAATGATCTGCATCTAATAACAACTAACTAGCACACACGATCATATACGGAGATTTCTAAGATATGGGGAAGGTTTTTGTATACCATGAATGACCCGACATATAAATATCAAAACATATGTGAATAATAACTAATAAATAGTCATGTCTGTAACCTAGGATGACATGTTAAATATTATATCCCACTTAAATGTTCTAGACAGGATCACCTCCACTATGAGAAATTAAAACTTTTTTCCATAACAATATTATTTAAGAGTTATAAGAAGTAAAATCTAGAGTAATAATTAAAACTATTATTAACACTAATTAATTTAAATTTTGAAAAGCTTCTTTATGCATTGACATTAGGTTAAAATTTATATAATTTGGAAATTCAATTGAGATTGGTCAATTGAAATTCATCATAACAACATTTTGTGTGAAGAAAATTATAAATATATATATCACCTTCAATGAAAAGAGAAGATTATTGTGTCTTATGGGATAAAAAAAAGTTTGACAACTCACAAAAGGATGAGAATGTTTGAGGATATTTTTTATTAAAAAATTTCTTAAAATCCATCTTTAAAAAATCATCAAAATTTACATATTTTTGAAAACTAAAAGATTTTATAAGTTGTGAATTTTTTATTAAATAACAATGAATTTTGTTGCATTTTAAAAAAAAAAATCACAATTATCTTGATTGAATATCATAAAATCTATTTTTATAATTTAAAAATCTTCATTCAGTTGATTGAATACTGGAACATATATAGCTCTCCCAGCTCGTAACCAAAAGCCTTCACTTTAGTTTTTTTTCTTTCTATTTGCTATGCCTCCAATCCCTCTGGAACACTCATCAAAAACCATGGCTTGTTTTCCTCTTATGCCTATGTTAACCTTGTCCTCCGTTATTTTGCTCCTATCAACATGTTCCTCCACTGTTTCAGCCACCGCCACCCAAACTACCTCAATAGTGGGAAAAGTTGACCAAGTTCCTCACATAATGTGCAAGGAGTGCGAGCTTCCACCCCCACCCCTAGCACCTCCGCCACCCTTACGGCCATCTCCTCCGCCACTGCTACCACCGTCACCTCTGCCGCCAAATCTACCATCACCAGTGTTACCCCCTTTGTCGATCCCACCAGACGGACCTGGCGGATACCTAGTGCCACCATCGCGCTCTCCGAACCCACCAGGAACGATAGATCTTGACGATCTCAACGGTGCAAAGATGATTAATCCACTGCTACGCTTTTCGAACCCTAGTTACTTGTCGTTGCAGTCCTTCTCTTTTCTCGTCCTTCTTTGCCTTCCCTGTTACTTTTTCATTTGATATAACTATTAATAAAGATAAAATATACTTACACTATTACTTTTTTCAACTACTTTTCATTTTTTATTTATTTTAAAAATACAGGTAAAGACAATAAAGTGTCTCTCTTTCAATGCATTAATTATATCGGTAATTCTTGTCCTCTCTCTCTTTCTTAATTATATCTCTCATGGATAGGCTTCAATTCCTTTGCTTAATTATCTGGGCTAAGTAGAGTATATGAAGGTTATCTGTATAGCAATATTAATTATTCATCTCGGACTTGTTTAAAGGGATGATTAATAATGTACTCCAACATACAACCTCTTTACGTTAATTTCTCTCTCTGTATATATATATATATACTTGTAAGAGAAAAAAATGAGAAGAAAAAATCAATTAAACTTATTTCATAAATTAAAACCAGCACTTTAACTTTTATAAACTTATTCTTTCATTCCTAAAAAAATAGTTTTTTTTTCTTTCTGTACCAAGAAAAAAGAGTTTTTACACAGTACGAAATGTAAATAATAACCAAATTCAGTCAATTTTCTTTTTCATTTAATTTTTAACCAATAAAAAAACAAAGTGTTTCTTATTTAACTTGTAGTAAGTTTTTCATACGGTAACTCTGCAATCATTTCACCAAAACAATAAATACATAGAATCCGGTTTGTCTTTTTTGGCTTCGAAGAACTGGTTTGTTGGATATCGATTGGAAGCGATAAAACGGGGTGAAATGAATGGAGCTTGGAATACGAAAGGAACTCGAGAATACGTCGTTTGTGTTATGGGGGTAGAAAATCAACCTTATGCAAATATAGATTTAGGTCCACCGTAAGCCTCTCCATTTTGTTGAATGCACGAGATTTTATGGTTCACTTGTTTTGTCCTTATGATATAACTATTACAATAAATTTTTGTTTTAGTGTCGATTAATTTTTTTATATATTGTACCCCTTAGGTTAATGATCAACCACTTCTGTTACATTAAAGTCTTTTTTCATGTTCACGCACTTGCAAATGTGAGACGGTGTATTCCTTTGACTTTTTTTGTCAAATCTTGTTCGATGTGTTCTATTGATCAATTGTAGCTTTGTAGGCACTTGACCATTGATTTGTTCTATTGAACATGTGAGATTCTAAGTCATGATCTCACCATAACCAATCAATGATACACGCTCGAGAATCTTAGAGTAACAGCTACATGAGATATGATGAATCGTCTTGGAAAGATTGAGGTCATTGGGATACACTAACCCCTATATGAGCTAAATGTTGATCTAGGCGTGAGGCACATTACACTTCACACTAAATAATTTGGGCTAGGTCTCATGTTCTTTAAAAATTGGCTTTTCTGCCGTTCTTTTCTCAAATGTCCCTGTGTCGTCCATGTAGTTGTGTTAATATTTAATTTTGTTAATATTTAATTTTGTAATTCAATTTTAAAACTGTGTGATTTTCAAGGGACAGCTGGAAAAGAGACAGCAGAGAAGTCAGATCCTGTTACTTGAGACATGGTCTAGCTAGAAGAACACTTATACTACAATTGTTATAAGAAATTTGTGTTAGCATTAATTGTCCAAAAGCCAAAAGTAAATAGACATTAGTATCAACTTTACATTTGTTTGCATTTTCATGCTTCAAATTCAAAAGTTATGCATTTGCATAGATGTTTTTGCATACTCTAATTATTTTGGATGTCGCGAGAATAAGAAAGAATTGTTGACACTATGCTACATCTATGTAGTAGTAGCATTAGCAACGTTGTTAGTGCTACAAGTGTGACCACTCAACTCATACTTTTTTGCAATTTTTATTTTCAAAAATTCAAATAATATTAAAAGACTATTTTGAGATGATGGTATTAATTATTAAATGAATTCCAAATTTTGCACCAATTCCACATTTCAAACTTCTTAGGGTGTATAATGTGAGAGACTTAACTCAACCCTAAAAGCTAGCTCAAGGGGTGAGGGTTGCCCCTCACTTATATATATTCTAATGTGGAATTACTTTTAACCGATGTGAGACTTAGATTATTTCCAACACAAACAATCATTTTGTATCATCAATGGGTTCCATATGTTATCAAAGATGCATTTAACGATAGTACCACTAGGGTTGGCCCAGTTATGCAACCAAGGTTAGAGTAGATGCATTGAAACTTAGGTTTGGTCTTCATTGCCCTCATTATGAAAAAAAAATATTATTATTTCAATTCATTGCAAATTTGGTAATTTCAATAATTATCGTTGAATGCACCATTCATATTTCATAGGTTCTTTTTTCTCGTAACCATGGAATCCATCAATGATACAAATGAACATACATTTTTTTATGTATTTTTATGTTCCTTTTGTCAACTTTATTTGTATTCCATCTGTAAAATTTCTTCAAAATCTTTTCTCATAGTTCATTTCTCTTAAATTTAAGCCTTCAATATTGTTAGGCAAAAATATAGTCAGTTTCTTTGCATGAATATTTTAACATAACTCATATGATTGAGCAGAATACGTGAGTTATTGTAAATATCATAACATTGTCTTTCATTCCTATGAATAAAAAAAATCCATAAAATAGGCTAATAATCATAATATTGAGATATTATAAAAGGAATGTCTCTTTATTTTTGTTTTATGGGTGTTTTGTATAATATAGGATGTTGCTTTGTATTTTAAAAGATTCATGGATCAAAGTTTGTTTAGTAGATAAAAGCCCATAGGGCCCATTAAAGGTCTAGGACCTCTTTAAGACACTCATTCACATCCCCCAAAACACATACTAGGAGAAAGGAGAAAAAAGAAGGAAGAAGAAAGAAAAAGAAAAACCAAGACAACCCTACACTAGAAATACTTTGTGAGTGTTTTTCCCTTCATCTCTTTCTACTTTCCCTTTATATTTGTGTTGTCTTGTTGTTGGATTTAGGGCTTAAGAGTTTTGAACCCTAGTATGAGAAATTTGGAGTTTTTCTATGATTTGCATGATTAATGAGTTATCTGAAGGAGATTTGGTCTTTATAAGTTATACGAAACATATATGATGTATTTACGTTGAGTTTGATTGGTTAGTTGACTATTAAAGGTCATGATGTAGCATAATCACACACCTTTTTATATGCAAAATCATGAATGAAATATGTTATATGTTAAGCTTAATTGCACTTTTGGTCTCTCAAGTATCACAATCATATAGTTTTAATCCGCTAAATTTCAATTGTGCCAAATGGATCTTTTGGATATTGCAATTGTGTAATTTTAGTTATTCAACTTTCAATTGTGTCAATTGGATCTCCCAAGTATTACAATTGTGGGATTTTAGTCCTCAAATGTTTTAATTAAGCCAATTGGATCTCTTATATATCAAAATTGTACAATTTTAATCTTCATGTTCCAACTATGTTAATTGGCTCATTTGGGTATCATAAATGTGTGATTTTAGTCCTTATGATTTTAATTGTGCTAATTGGGTCTCTCAAGTATCGCAATTGTATAATTTGTAGTCTCTTAGGTATCATAATTATGTAATCTCAATCTTTCAAGTATTTAGGGGACCCAATTAGCACAATTAAAATAAAAAAAACTAAAATTCCAAATTTATGATGCCTAAAGATTCTAATAGGCACAATTGAAACCTAAAAGATTAAAATTATACAATTACGATATATGAAGGACTAAAAGTGCAACTAAACATGCATAATTTTAAAAAATGAATTATTTTTAATTTTGTATTCTTATTTATATTTTTCTTTTCAGTATTTATATTCTCTTTTTTATTCCACTTAAATCAATTAATCAATATGTTTCCTGTATTTCTTATTTATTTCTCTGCTTTTCTTTTCTTTTATCATTTAGGTATTTTTTCTCGCTATTTTTTCATCTCTACCGCATACATTGTAACTTAGTATTTTTTTTTCAAACTTCAACTGTTTTAAAATTTGAATATGTAATCATGTACAGATGTACTGTACTTTTTTTTCCAATGATTTGACTTTTTTTGTAGTGAAGTACCATTAATAACTTTGATTTTTACAATATACTTATAGTAGAATATTAATAATAACTCTGATTTTAGTGGAATACTATTTTTAGTGAAACTTGCATTGGAAAATGAAGACCATCTCATCAATCCGCATTAAAAATTCATATTCATAGAAATTTGTAAATGTTAAATAAGAATATTTTAATTTAATATGTATAAATTAAATATCTCCTAATTTGTAGTAAAGATTTGAAAAAGAGAGAATAATAACAAATATCCAGCACCACCAACAACAAAAAATATCATCACCAAACTTTTTTAGGAAATAAAAAATAGGTTAAAAGAAATAATTAATCTTTTTTTAAGAATCATTAACCTTATTGTGACACCAAACGTTTATAAAGTTATTTTATTTTCTTATTACATCACTTATTATCTTTTCATAATTTTCTTTCTTCTTGTTTTAAAAACAAAAGGAAGAGGAAAAAAGAGAGAACTTTGTTTTTATTCCACGATCAGGTGAAGTGAAAAAGTTGCAAGTTCCAGAAAAATCGGAAAGAGTGGAGAACATGGTAAGTTCTGCTACGACCCACTTGAACGCCGTTTGATTTTACCAGCAATGGTAAGCCGCCAAAATTGAAATTCAAACAAAGTAATACTCCTATTGGAGCTAAATTAAAATGAAGTCTTATTTCGTGGCACTGACAACTAGCAGTTGCAGTTTCCTTTGTAAAACTAAGATATTTTTGTTGATTTGTTCTTCTGTTTCTGTCTATCCTTCCGAAATTCTGAAGAAAAAATGTCAAAAGAAAATGCAAAGAACAAATCTCCCTCGTCCTTTGTTTTTTGTGATAGCCGATGCAATATCGTCGTTGAAAGAATGCAAGGGGTCGAGCCAGCCAGCAATAGCCAAGTTCATCGAGGACAAGCACACCAAAGTGCTCCCTCCCAATTTCCGGAAACTTCTCTCCGTTCAGTTGAAGAAACTCGTCAAATCGGAGAAGCTTTACAAGGTCAAAAACTTCTACAAGCTTTCTTCCGCCACGGATAAACAGACCCAGAAGAGTACCGAAACCGAGCCCAAACAGAAGGTGGGTGAGAAGGCTAAAAGATTGAGTCAAGTGAAGACACACGAAGCTCTCAAGAAGAAAGCACCGACCAAGAAGGACGCGGCGGCGGCGGTGGATGCCTCGTGAGGAGGGAAAGTGAAGCGTTCGAGTCAGGTGAAGACCCCTGAGGTCTTGAACAAGAAGAAGCCCAAATTGACACCCAAACCTTCCAGGCCCAACAGGAATGCTAGGAAATGAAACAAACCACTTGTGTTGTGGTGCCCCTTTATGGATTAATTAATCAAACACATTTATTTATATACGATATAGCATTTGTGTTGTGTCGTATGTATGTTACATGTTTTTTTTTTAGTCCTGTTGGCTTGAAGTGAATTATTGTTATGATCAAATTATCACAGTTGACGATCGCAATGTGGTAGTTTCTGCGTTCATTTTAGTTTTAACACTGAAAAATGTTCTTGCAATTGGTCGCAATGATCTTAGTTTGCTAGCTAATCAATTTTGAATTGTCTTTAGCTATTTTGGATCAGCAGACATGTCATAACATAGTAAATTTGTATGTGCATTTTCTTTTCCTATTTATGATCAGTTTCTTCCTTAGGTAATTTAAATGTTAAAGCTTTGTGAAATTTATTATCCTGTGTTTTTTTCATTTGCTACACATAACTTGCCTATCACATTAGTATCTAACTTTTTAAGTTCTTGGAGGCGGATTACTTGTTAGAGTAGTCAAGAGTTGAAGATTTTGTTACTAACATATGCTTCATACACTATGCAGATGTTTACTACTATTGTTCTACCTAAATTCTTCCTCAAGTAACTTCTTGTTATCTTGAGAGCCTTAAATTCTATGACCAGAAAACAAATTTATTACATTTTTTATCAATAAAATAACAAAAGAAACAACAAAAAGCTATTATTATTCTTTTTCTGAAAACAAAATATCTCTACAGCTAAAAATTATAAGATTAATTTCTTTTTTTAAAAGAATATAAGAATAATTTTTAGAGACTTAATTAAAAATCATCAAAATAATTTTATTTTTTTTAACAAAATCTTCGTCATACTTTACTGTCACACTTAATATTCTCTTAGACATAAAATAAGAATCATTCTAACATAAGCAAAATTTACTTAAGTTTTAGTTTATAAAGTCAGTTGTCACCAACTTTGTTAACTTTAGCTATTATTATAAGTGCCTTAAAAAAGCTATTATTATAACACTACCACAAATTTTAAATTAAGCGATCTTAATAGCAACACCGTGTAACATGTTAACGTCAAGAACCAAAACATATTAAATTTACTCTTCTATGGGAAACTAAAACTTATGATTTTACATATAATATTAAAACAGTAAAATTCAGGCAGATATAGAAATTAAACCATAATTAGATATGTAGATGTCATTTTCGTTCTTCACTTACTTGAGCCCCACTCCAACGTCGCTAATTCTTCACTTCAGCTATGACACTTTAGACTTCACTTAGTCGTTGACGTTAATCTGTTTATAGACGTACTAATATAATTTAATTAATACCTAACGTGGTGAACAGAACTGGCATTATTGATGGGATTGATGTTAAGCTACCTGAAAATAACCAATCCCTGCGCTTCAACACAATCAATGAAAAAAGATGCAAGCAACAACATTATCGTCCGATAATAAAAACAACATAAAAGTTCAAATCCTTTCGGTTTGTGTTGTTTCCATTATCTCATAATACCAACTGCCACGTTTTACATCATATTCTTTTTTATGTTAATGAATATGTGATTAAATGGCTTAGAGTTTGATTCGTGTTCCTTCAAATACTTTAAATAAATAAAAAGTTAAAGCTAATTAGCTCAGCATAAAATAAATAAATTTGTATATTATCATTTTATACTTCAAAGATAAATGATATTTATAAGAAATATATTAAAAAAATACAAAATAAAAAGATTATTCATATGCCTTTTCCTGATAAATTAAACTTCTTAAATAATTAGTTTATGTCGTTATCAGTATTGCAGGCGACAATTATCTCTTAATTATTACTCTTTTGATGTTCGGAAGTCAAATTATTAAACTTTAGTACTACCCACCTCGCCCCCGTGGTCCATTCTAGAATCACACTGTTCTTTCGTAACCAAAGAAAAGCATACTTTCTTTTTTCTTGTAGGAGAAGGCTAGCTATATCCAGGAGCTTGAGATTGAGAACAATATGTAATATGTTAGTATCCATTATTACAATATACATGTAACCAATTGGTCGATCTAATGAGAGAGAATTTGGATAGTTTATATAAATTTTTCTATCTAAATATTATAAAAAAAATTATATTTATGTTTTCCGACCAATTAAATTTTCTTTTATTAATGTCGGTCTTTAAATCTGATCTTAAGTAATTAAATTTCTTCATTTTTAATTACACAAAATCAATATTTTTTTTTCTAGACTCAAAATCAATCCCAAATATCAATGACTATAAAATAAGCTCCAAATATTCAAATAACACTCTCTCCAATGAATAATAATAATAAAAAATACCCTCTTCAACCTCTAGTCTTGTGAGTTTTATTATGAGTAATGGGTCCGAACCACGCCTCTTGACTCTTCAGGCATGCCGTCAATAACTCAATTCACAAACAAAGCCTGCATATTTACAAGTTACCTGTAATTTAAGCTTTGCAATATGATATTCTCTCTAAAAAAAAAAACCTTCGGAATATTATAACGGTGATTAAAAAAAACAGAAAACCCACGAAATAAAGTGTTTAATTTCTCTTAAATAAAGTATTGAATTTTTTAATTCAAATATTTTTAACTAAAAAAAACTAAATTCTTCAAGTGATCTATTCAGTTTCACTTTCAATTAATTAAGATTCAAAATGACATTTGAACACCATAACGTATACGTACTTTTTTTACTCTTTACGAAAATTTGGATGAGTTTAATGATGGATCCACGATATTTCATAAGTGACACGATGGATCTCGAAATTCAAAAAAATATTTTTTATAGAATCAAATTCACATTCTTAAATGAGTATGTTTTTTATCAACTTCACAAATATATATTTATTGGCACCATAGCAGCATACCAATGGATAATCTATACCATGAAATATATTAGGGTGGGAAAGAAATCCAAAAATAGAAAAAACTACAGTGTATGGGAAAAATGAGTAGCATAGCATTGGAAACCTTGGCACGTGCGACGTGAAGTATATTAATTAGGGGAAAGGGACGTTGGTGATAAACTCAGCTACCAGAGTGGCTGTCGTATTTAATGTACCACTACCACTTCTGCCTCACCTTCTTCTATGCATACATAGACATATTTTTATGACAATATTAATATACTAGGAAATTATTAAATTAAGGAAGCATAAGATTAGGAGTGCACCCAGAGGGTGCTTTCCATGCCCATGCCACGTGTTATTTCGTCTGCATGCACCTAACTTAAGTCTTCTTACTCACCCACCCCCATTGCAGTTCTCTGTCTTTCTTCGTAAGAGAAAAAAACAAAAAGAAGAAGAAGAAGAAGAAGCAGTGTTAAAGAAGGAGGAGATGGAAGGCATCACCGCCAGCGTGTGCAGGGGTGTGAAAGACTATTGGAGGAGGAAGGGCTACAAGAAGCTAAACGGGTCGGGTCGGAGAAGGCGGAACCGGGTGGAGCTTGGGAGCACCCGAACCGGGAAGGGTAGGTTCTGGAGGTGGAGGATCAGACTCGCACCCAAGATCCGAATCAGGAAAATCCCGTCGCCCAAGAAAATGTTGCTGTGGGTTCGGGACGCGTACGTGAGGATGATGCTGGGCCTGGCCAACTCGCGGGTCATGACGGTGAACGCCGCCTCAGCTTCGGGCTTCGGTGGGGCCCTCTCAGGTGTGGGCACCTCCTTAGGAACTGGCTTCGGGCTGGCCCCACCCAAGGAGTACGACGAGAAGACCATCATCCAGATCTACAAGTCCCTCCTCATGGCGCATGGCCCGTTAGTGTCTCCCGACGCCGCCGCAGCACAAATCCGGTGACCGTAGCGCCAACGGTAAGGGTTAAACCGTCAAAGCACCTTCTTTTTTCTCATCAATTGTTCAATACTTGTCCTCCCAATGCCTTCATCACCTTCTTAAAGTTAATCTCTTACTGTCATTCCATATATGTACTATTTTCTGATGGGGTTTATTTACTTTTTAATGTCATTCTATCAACTCGATAGATTCTTCTTTTCTCATCGCCCCAATTCCTAAACTACATGCCAACATCACCGGAATATAGGGAAACACGAAATTGTATTATTATGCTGGCAAACGCGGCACTATTGATTCCGAGGTTTATCTTGTTAATAAATGACTTGGATATATAATGCGTATTCCATGTTATGCGCTGGAAATTGAAGTTCTAGCAAGCAAGTCAACCCAAAATAGGAATCAAGAAGGTTATACTAACTGATACGTAAAAATATACGTATATGGATAGTTTCATAATATGTTTCTTTATGAAAAAAATTTGTTGGTTTAAATTAAGCATGGGCCACAAGCTCACTTACCTTCAATTTTAATTGTTTCTTAATCACTAGAAAACGGTGATAATAAAATAATTGTATTTTAAACTACTCCACCATAGAAGATTAAAAGATATGATGGTCTTGGATTAGTTTTTTTTTTTTTTTAAAAAAAAAGCTGTTTTATGTGAGTGTATGAGTAATTTTATCTGCGTATCCAACTTATCAGATTTATACTCAGGTGAAATAAAAAGGCAAAGTTATGTTTTTTTGTTTTTTTAGAGGAAGGCAAAAATTATATTACGCTATATAGCTTGGGAATCTCTGGAAAAAGAGAATAGCTTGGGAATGAGTTTTTTTTTTTTATTGGCAAGCTTGGGAATAAGTATGCGTAAGTTTTTAATGCATGTTCTGTCAAAAAAAAAAAAAAGGTTTTTAATGCATGTTTAACTTAATTTTGGAAAAATGCAAGTAGGTATATGTAGGTTAATCTCTGGAAATGCGATTAGGGGCTAAGTAGAGACCCATTGTAACCTTTAAATAAAAAAAGAGACCCTTCGTAACACTTTATTTTAAAATGCATCAATATGAATCATCTAATTAACTCAAAAGTATGCACATTATTAACGAACTCAAACCATGCTAGTTCTGTTTATCTAATTCTAGTATGAACCACATTCTAAAAAAGACAAAAAAAAATTGTCATTGTGTTGCCATTAGCGATCATTCCATTCATTTTTTAATTAAACTAGTGTCATAACCCATGTCCTGTACATGCGTCAAGTTTAAGTTTATAATTTATAACTTTTTAATATATATTTCAATTATTTTTAAATATTATATAAATATATATTGAAAAAGTTATTTTAAATAATATGTTTTTAATATTATTATGTTTATGTTACAATTCAACTTTTTTTAAATGGTTGCAACTGGAATGCAATAAAACTCTTAATTAGGAGAGGAAACAAGATATATATGGTCCAAACAAGGTTTTATATGATCTAACCCATTTAAAACAATATTCATTGAACAAGTTTGGCTTGTCATATGTTACAGTTTATTTTTTAGTCTAACCTAACTTTTTCTTAATAATTTAAAGCTTCACTTGATCTATTAACTTATTTAGATATCTATTTTATATTAAAAAAATTAGATAGACTCGATCTGAATAGGTTAACTGACTAATTCATGAATAATGAGAAAAATTATGTAAAGCAAACTAGAAATTATAAAAATTAAACTGTTACTCAAAGTTATTAGCTTGTTTATAAGATATAAGTTTTTTTTTTAAGGTTTGATACGATATTGATAACTTATTTTAAATCCGAGTTTGCAATAAAAACTTAAAATAGGACATTAATTTCAATAAGTTTATAAGTTTGTTTTTTTTATGTAAATGGGCATGCTCAATATTTAAAAGATAAATAAATATATATTTAAAAACATAAAACCCTAAAAATATTAATATAATAACAATATTAATAAAAAAATTATTATTTATTTTTCCTTAAATAGATAAACTTATTAAACACTAGAGTTAACCTATTGGCTGTGGTGAGAGTTGAGGTAAATGTATAAAGAATTAAGTTGAATCTTCGTTGCCATTGTAAAACAATTTATAAACTTATTAAGTTTAAAAGTCTTTTTTTAATAATTTTAACTTTTAAATATTTCCTTTTTAATTAAATAGTTTTTTTTAAAATGACCTCATTTATTTAATAAAATATCTTACCTAATCGAGATTTAATACAGTATAGATCACAAGTCATATCGATACCTGACCAATATAACTTTGATTTTAAAAGCTTCTAAGTTTATTTTGTTATCTTAACACTTATGACTGTCCTTATAACAAACAATTATATAAAACACAATGTCAAATACTTAATACCACACCTACAAGTACCTTTTACTTCTTGTCTCTTCCATAGCAAAGTACTTAAACTTAAAAGCTAAGGAAAGGAAAGCAACCAAAATTTGTTAACTTTGATGTGTTGATAGTAGCAGCATTCTTTGTTTTTTAATTAAAATGTAATTTTAATTTTCATATTTTTATTGGTATCAATATCCATATATAATTTTGATCCTCTTATTTTAAAATTAAGATGTTTAATTTTATTTATTTTATAAAATCAGGAATTTTTCATCTAAATCAAGAATTGACCCATCAAAGTTAACGTTCACTATTAAAAATTAAAATTAAAAAAGATTTAACTGTCATTATACCTTTAACTTCACCAAACTCTCAGCCATGGTAACCAGGTCGACAGGGTGGAGTATGTGTTTGTGTCTGCGCATTTAACTGTGATTAAACTTTTCTCCTCCTCTTCACATCGCGAAACGATTCCGTTTCATCCGATTCGGACAAATCCTCCGTGACGCTCTCTCTGCGTCGTCGCCGTCAACGTCACCGGCACCGGAGGATTGGAAGGGAAACACATACAGGTAGGCTTGAGAGTTGTTTGGGCTGCAATTATTTGGTTTATGTGGATGCAGAGGAATGTCGTCTTATTTAATGGTGCTACTTTGGAGGATGAAAACGTGATGGATCTTATTAAGTTGAAGCTGTGACAATGGTTGTCTTGTAAGATAAAAAAAAAAAAAATGATACTCTTTTCATGATTAGGTTATGCTATCAATGATTTGTTTGAAGGGATTATAAACTTCAAAATTTGGGTACGAATTGGAAAGGGTTCTCAGATATCAGACTTGGTTACAAGTTGAACATGCAACTTTGATAATTATGCAGACTTCATGAAAATTGATATGCAAAGGATTAACTACTATGTTTGTCGATGCAGGGTCGCAGTGGAGGATGGAATGTATTTAGATGGGAGGTTTTGATTTTTTTATGAAAAAAAAAAGATACATTTCGATTGATATAAAAACAAATTATATCATTCAACTTTAAATTTTAACGGTCGACTCATTAATTTTATAAAATAGAGAAATTATATGTTTCAATTTTAAAATAAGAAATCAAAATTATAAATTGATAAATATAAAAAGATTAAAATTATATTTTTGTCATTTTTTATTCTCTTTCTTAATATATACTAAGTGAAAGAGGAAATACAATCACGAACATATAAAAAAAAAACATAACTTTGCATATAATTTTGAAGCTTTAGATATAAGCTATATAATGCACATGATTTGTTTATCGTCTTTCAAAATTTACCTAGAAAAAAAGTATTTTACATCTCAATATTAAACCTGAAAATCTGATGATCTAGCTGAGATGTTAGTAGCAACATTCTATGCTGCTAGTATTTTATTTTTTTACTGATTTTTTATCAACAAATATTAATTATCAGTTGTTAGTGAAAGAATCAAACTGGCATCATTTCTCTTTCTCTCCCTTTTTCTTTTATTACTCAACCAATTTTATAACTTCAATTTATAAAAAATATTGATTTAATATAACTAAAACTATATAAATAAATACTATATGTGAATATATATATATATATATATATATATATATATATATATATATATACACACACACATATAATATAATTTATACAGAATTGCTAGTTTGTTTTATGTATTACACAACATATTATTCTGTTAAAAAGTTAAAATTCAACACTTTCCAGCTGATCATTATTCTTTTAAACCACCAAAAAATGGAATCAATTTTCAGACAAACTTGTATGGATTTTTTAATTCGTTGTCTTATCATTTTTAGTCTTGTCACAGATTTAATCGATATTAATATGACACAATGTCAATCGGATTCGTGGAATATATTATGCCATTCGATAAGTGCAAGTATTATAATGGAAGATATCATCTGATTTTGTGATATTAAAGAATTTTATTAACTCGACTAATTAAAGAATCGTGTGCCTTTTAATAATACTTGGTATTATTAAAAAGAGCAGTCCATTGTAATTTAGGTCTCATTATTCATTACGATAATCTGTTTATCTCGCCTTGCACGCATAATAAATATTTGGTGGATGAGTTTTACATAATTTAGCACCATTGGTTTCTAGAAATATTAATATCTTTCTTAACAAATAATGATAAAATATTATGGGAAAATAAAAATCGAAATGAAAAATAAATATTAACATTTTAAAAAATAATTAACACGTTACAAAGATGAGGAGGTGATGCCCTCCCTATGTTTTAATTTTCTCATTTGCGTGACTATGAGCTTCAAATCTGTACCCCCGCGTTCTAATAATAATAATAATAAAGATAATATTACTTTAATATTATTTTACCAAAATAATGATATTTTCAATATCTTTATATTACAAGACCTATGAATCTGAGACTCATTAAAATAGTATATAATTGATGAGATATTCAAGGTAAAATTTAAATGTTTATTATTATTTTTATTCTTAATTTACTATATTGAGTCATATGTGATTTGAGTGTGAAAATATTTTTGTAAGTATTTTCTCTCAATGTGCTTGGAGAAGAAGGTACCAAACACGAATACGGACGCACGACTCAACATAGCAAGGAAGAATTATAACTGTATATTCGGACAAATACAAAATCCAATTTGATTTTCGCACTTCGTGTTGACGGAAGAAGAAGGAAAAAAATTATAGTTCTAAGGTAGAATTGAAAAAAAAAAATATTTAATAAGTATATGTAACTTTTTTTTTTATACATTCATCTCGCTCTTGCTTAAAAAAATAATTTACTTTAAAAAAAGACAAATGTTAATTAGCCCCAGCCCCCAAGTTAAGAAAAGACAAATTACTTTAAAAAATAATTTACTTTATACCTTAGAGAAAATGTTAAAAAAGTAAAAAAAAAAAAATTGTTGAGATGCATAAAAATGTGATTTTCTTTATTTTTTTAAATATATTTTCATATGATTTTTAACAAAATTTTTGGTCTTTTGATTCATTAATCAATGCTCTTATATGTTAATAACACAAAAAAATAAATAGATGACCAGTATTATTTAGCCCCAGCACCCAAGTCTACTCTTATATTGTTTTTTTTATATATAAAAAAAAAGTGTAACTAAAAGCCCTCAATCCTAACCCAATGAATCCCAGCCACAGCACAAGTCATTTTCCTGAATATGAGAACAACATGCAGTTTATATACTCCTTTTGAAGAAGTAATGTGGATTGTGGAGTATCCACTTTTAGTCTTTGTATCTTTTTATTTCCTTGTCACTTTTTACTTATAATGGCAAGGAAACATGTGATTTTCCTCTTCCATTTAAATATATAAAAGTTATCTCTAACCACATGACGATAAGACGTACACAGCCAGCCGCTTATAATTTAATTAATGTCCCATCTCACGGGCACTTGTTAGGAAAACTCTAGGACATAACATCTCCATGCATTCTTCATAAAGTTTTTTTCTCTCTCTTTTAAGCATTACACTTTTCGTAACCATCTTCTGGAACATATATCCTCCACTTAAAGACCAACTTACCCTTTTTTTATTTACATATATCCCCCTTCTCAGACAATTTGTTGGAAACATTATTAAACACTGCTTATATAACTAAACACCTATTCCAGTAAGTATTCGATCCTTAATTCGTGACATTGTGAGGAACTAATGCCAATCAAATATACATTCACAATCACAAAACGATTTGTTCCCAATAAAACACAAAAAATAAATATAATCATCATTTAAAATTTATGTGGAATACAAGTCAATATTTATTTCTCTACATTGACAGTGCTCTAAAAAAATACATAATCCAACATCATATTATACTAAAGTCATAGTGTTAGCGGTGACTCTTTTTTTTACCATGATTAAAAAAGAAGAAGCAAAGTCACACATATAGGGGGGAAAATTAACCAGGTCATCAGAATTGTTTTTTCAACGATATAAATTAATATTTCAAATAAGATTCTTGAATTTAGATAATTTCCCTTCTCTGATCTCTGTTAATTATCCACTTTCACTTGGTATGCAAACGTTTGTTTATAACATACAACCTACTCTAGTACAAAACTGTTATTATTTTAAGACCCTTTCTTATTTTTCATATGTGGTCTAATACTAACTTCTTATCTTCATATGTGAAGGAAATCACAGTCAGCCGGGGTGGCTAATTAGTGATTATCATATGGATGGATATAGATATAGGTCATCAAAACATGTTTCATTTCATAACAAAAGGAGCATGGATATTTGTATGTGATTGAGGTCACATTTTAAACACAAACGGAGACACATATATAATAATAACAATAAAAACAAGCATGATGTCAGCCAGTCACAAAGCCATCGCTATGGCGACATAAAAAAAATTATGCAAATCCTTAATCGAAAATTCGAACAAGCATACCTTAATATCATATTGAACAACTAATATTGATGATATAATCTTCGCCTCACAAGGAATTTTGTCATGAAGATCTCTACTCCTTGAGGTGCAAAATAACAATTGACATGTATCAGTTAATTATTACTTGCTGCTGGCAAATAAGAAAAATACTGGTAATATATAATTTTTACTATTAAAAATTTATACAAAATTCTTTAAATGATTCGTGTCTCGCGTGAGACTTACGTAAATTTTATAAGGAATAAAAAAAGTAGAGCTAACAAAAATAAACTGTATTTATGGATAATTAATGTTTCGACTGTACGATGAGCCCATTAGAAAATAGGAATGCCCATTGCGTATGGGCCGAAGGTAGAATAGGTTTACCAACAAAGTTACATACAATATTGGTCTTTGAAATATTAGTAATAAAAGAGTAAATTATGTAATTTTTAATTTTATGAAAATAGAAGAAGAGGAGAAAAAAGTTATTACAGAAAGTTTTTAAGAAAAATCTCATGATAAATAATATATATATATATATATATATATATATATATATATATATATATATATATATATATATGCCGTTTAATCCAGCTGAATAACATGATATTTATGTAACTGCTGAGATAAGATTTTTTTGTTGTTGTTTGGTATGTTGCTCTTTGAAGCATACTAATTAAAAATTAATTTTTCATCGTGTGTTATGAATAAAGTTTTATTAAAAGGTTAAGTAATTTTTTATTTCTGAAAAGTAGTTAATTTTAAATTATTGGTTGAAGGTGTCATTGATACGCAATATGCAACAAAAAAGGTAATTTAGTTTTTTTAATACCCAAAAATTAGAAAGAAATCAAGGTAGAAGGTGTGATTTTTTCCATAAGCAATATCAAAGAATTAAACTCTTATGAGCATGATTAAGAAATACGATCATTTATTAAGTTATCAATCAATTATGTTAAGTCTTACTAGTAATTTATATATATATATATATATATTACTGACTAAATAAACCGCCCAATGATAGTGGCTCCCTACCTACATATGGCCATTCGTTGCATATAAAATTGCAATTTGCATCAATTAAATCCAACCAACATAAGGCACTAGTAAAACAGAAAAGCGCAGCATGTAATGAGCAGGTAAATTACGTTTCGAAAAAGGACGTTTACTTGGGTTGAAAAGTCAATCCAGAAACCAGTAAAAAAAAAAAATTAAATTATTCATTTGATTCCTATAATTTCATAATTTTTATCTTTTTAGTTTTATAGTTTAAAAATAACCTTTTAAATCTCTATAATTTACATTTTAATTCTTTTTTAATCTTTTATAGTTTAAAAATGTTTTTTTAGTCTCTATAATTTAGATTTTAATTCTTTTTTAGTTTCTGTATAATTTAACCTAAGAAAAAAAACCACCAATTTAATTTAACGTTTAGGCTATGCTTTTTTTTTTCATATACATCAATCGTAGAATAATGTCACTAATCCTTGAATTGGATTAGAATAGTAAAATACAGTGAAGAGACTAGAAAGTAGAAAGTGTTACTGACATATATATCTCGGGTACTTAGTTACAAACCCATATAGTCAATTGCAGTTAATCTTATGTGGATCAGTATGAATTATTGAAGTCAACCATAAAAAAAATGAAGCATACATTATCATCGATGGGTTAGACAATGGCTATTGTCAACTGAGCGTGGGAAATGGTCTTAAGGAAAAGACAATTTGCTTATGAACGAAGGTGAATTTGGTAACGAAAATGGGATGCGAGGTCAAATGCAGAAACTAGTTCCAACGAGCAACGGCTACTTAACGTCTATGCTATACACTATTATATGAAAAGTGCTATTGTATAATAATGTTCCTAATACTTTATTTGACCCTATCAACTTTATTTATTCTGACATTTTAAATAGCCACGATCTCTCATCCATGGTGGCTAGCTGCATGTATTTTCTAATGACAATTGAGTACAACGTACGCTAAATTTCAAATTCAGCTAAATTAAACTTTTTTATAACTTAAATATTAATTTATTGACTTTTATTTTTATAAAAGTTTTCTCTTCTAATTTTAAAGAATATAAATTAATTTAAAATTCTAAAAAAATGATTAATTTTATTTGTTCTTCTCTTATAGATTGTTAGAAAAATATCCAAGCATAATATTGTACTTAGAAGAAACACAGTAATACGTAGGCTTTTCTCGGTTAGAAATCATTTTCAACTTTTTTTAAGAAAAGTGTCGATAATAATAAATTAATAATGACGATATAATTACACTTTTTTCCTGACATAAATATGTACAGTGTCACGGTTTTTTTTTTTATAAAGACAATGAAGATAGAAACTACGACCTCATGTATATTAGGTCGCATGGTTTCATTTTTCTATAAAATTCTAATATCATGTTATAAATTTATTCTTTTATACAATTGAATTTTAACAACATTGTTGTTATGTTTAGTTTTAACCATTTAATATTGTATTATGATAAACCATTGTAATTTATTCATTTTTAAATACAAATTTTGTTATTTTACCGTTATTAGTTTTTAAAAAGTCATATCAACCTCGCATAAATACGTACATGATATATATGTTTCGCGCCTATGAGCTATGATGGGATACATTGAATTGAATTGTATGTATGATGTATCAAATGAATTAAATAATTAATAATATAAGAATTTTAGGGTGGAATACGGTGCCGTACGTTAGTAGCCAAGCAAGCAAAAGCTGGATACTGATACGATCCGACTGTGTAGCACATGGTTTCACACTTTCACTACACGAACTAAATTATCAGACAGCACAGGTGTGAAGAACAAATGGAGAATTTTAAAAAGACAGAGAAATTCTTATAAATTATATTTAAAATTATCCAGTCCTGAATAATAATAAAATCTAGTTTTAAATGAAATCCAAAAAAAATGTATTTTTAATTAAAACAAATGAAACATTCAAATGAAATAACTGAAGAGTCCAATTATCATTTTAGTTAATTAATGCTGCCAAACACGATTCGTTAAGGTGGAGACGAGAGTGGAGAAGAATTTGTGGGTCACGACAAGTTTGTAGCGGTGGTAGGTGGTGACCGGAGGAGAATGACAGCGGTAGATGGTCACAGCCGATAGGCCATAAGTGATAGGGAACAGGGACGGACCCCATGAATGCACCAAAAAAGAATTAATTATTTAAATATATAACTTTAAATAAATAAATATTTAATAATCAATGACTTTTATAACATTATTTATTAATTTTATAGGTAAAACTAAAAAAAATATTCAAATGATATAAGAAAGAAATAATTCATAATAAATTTTAGTTTTATGTTTTGAAAAACTTTTTTATCTCACAGCACAATAATAAATTAATAATTAAATAGACAATAATCTTACTATAAAAAAACAAGCTTATTGGATATAATAATAATTAGGATAAATAAATTTTTAATTACTTAACTTTCAATGAATCTTATTTTTAATCTTTGAACTCTTATATCGTATAACGTATAATTTAGTTTATGAAATTTATAATAAAAAAATGGTTTTAATCTTTGGATTTACTCCTTAATTTTTGTATTTTTTTTAACTTCATGTTATGGGAAAGGATTAAAAACATGTTTTTCATAAAATTGAGGGACTAAATTGCTCAATATAAAAATTCGGAAACTAGACATAAAATTCAATAAAAATATAAATACTAAAAATATATTTTATCCTAATAATTAAAAGTTATCAAATTTTATAATAATTATATATAAATATATTTATAATATAATCTTAATAATTAAATATATAAATAAATAAATAAATAATACTTATAATAATAGATAAATTGTATAATTAATCTAGATAATAAATTTTTTTGATATATCTATTTGAGTTAGATTATAATTAATGAAACAATTAATATATATTTCATTAATTATTATATATTTAAATAAAAACCTTTTGAGGGAGGTGGGGTTGCAGCTCCTGCTAGCCCCCCTTGTATTCGTTGCGGTAGTGGAGGAGTCATCGAATAGGGAGGAAGACTAAAGAAATAAAGCTATGATCTAAAAGGTGTATAATAAGAATGTGTCTTAGATTTTTTTTTAAGGTTTAATTATTATTTTATTTTTTAAAGTTGGTTGTGTGTTTTTTAGTTTCTAAAATTTAAAAATCTGTTTTTAATTCTTGAATTTTAACAAACTTTTATTTAGTTTTTATATAATAAATTGATACTTTATGTTAGTTTTTAATACTTTATGATTTTTTTAAAAAAATATTTTGTGATAATTTTAAAATATAAATTTAAAATGATTAGTGTTATGATTTAATTTGAAAAATCAAACGATTTTTCTAGTCAAATTGGTTTCAACAACTTTCAAAACAAGTATAAAAATTATTTTTTTTTTTATCAAAATTTGTCTTAAACAAGATTGAATTATTGTATTAGTCTCATAGTATGGAGTGTGTGTGTGTGTTTTTTTTCCAAAATTTAAATTTTTTTTCTTTGATTTTGACGAATTACTTTTTTTAATCTCTCACCTAATAAATTGATATTTTGTGATGATTTTTAGTTATCTTAAATTAATTTTTATTTTTAGCTGTTTGAATTTACATTTTAAAACTAATAAAAAGTGCTAAAAAAAATCATCAATGAATGTTAAAAATCATCACAAATTATTAATTTATTATATTAAGGACTAAACAAATGATTTTTCAAAATCCAATGACTAAAACAATATCTTCTAAATTCAGGAACTAAAATAATAATTAAACTTAAAAAAATATGTCTTAAATGAATCTAATTGCTCATAAAAATTAAATCTAAGAAATACTAGCAACACATTTTTTTATTTAATATTTTTTTGGATTTCATATTATATTTAAAGATTCTCTTTTTTAATTCTATAATTTTCAATTTATTTTAATCAATTAAAGATAATGTATTAGAAGGAGTATGTTTTCTTTTAAAAAAATTAAGAATAATTATTTACTTATCTTAAACAAGACTTGTCATTCTTCAATGAAAATAATATTTTCTAACCCTGTTTTTAAATATATTTCTTAACTTATTATATTCTTCCATCTATCATTTTTAATATTTTAAATTGAATTGACAAAATAAATTTACACCATTATTCGATTAAAACTTAATATACATAATAATTTATTTGGCGTTTATGATAACTAAATTAAAAGTCATATAATTAACCATATCAAGACAATAAAAAATTATATCAATGATGATTTATTATTTAATTTATGCATAACCTTTAAACTCAATTAAAATTTCATATACTACTATTTCTTAAAGAAAAATTTCAATAACTAAAAATAATACTGTATCATAATATAAATTATTTATCATAAATCTAAAATATATTTTATAAATTATTTTTTATAATTTTTAATTATAATATAATTTATATATTTAAGATATCTATTTATTATAATATAGGTTCATTCTTTTATGTAATAGTTGAATTATAATTTGGTCGGTAATAATTAAATATATCATACTACTATATCATATATTAATAATAATTATATTTATAATTATAAAACTTAAAATTAATATAAAATATTACATTATACATTTTACAAATTAAAAAATTCTAATACTTAATTAATAAAAATACATGATTTTTGCACGCAGTTTCAAAAAAATATTTTAAAATTAAAAGTAAAAAAATTCAAACATTTATTTTTTTAAAAGTATCGATTCAATAAGGTTTTTATCATTGTTTTTTATTCAGCTTTAACATATTTTTAAACAACTTTTATCTCCATTAATATTTTGATGGCTAAGCATCTTTCTATGTGGCAAATATGTATTGGTTTGGCCATACTAGGCAGAGCAACAGCGGTATCACTCTCACACTCACAAAGTGTGTGTGGTTGGAAACTGAAGGAAACAAGAAACATAGACGAATCTTTAATAAATAAATAAAATAATTAAAGGACTTATTTGTTTTTCACTTTTAAAATTTTTAATTTCAAACATGGAAAAACATGTTTTTTAAGAGTATTTTAAAATAAAAATAATAAAAACATCACAAAGTTATTTTGATTTTTTATTATTCATTCTTTTTATTGTTCCGTCTCTTTTTTTTTTTGTCATTTACACTCTTTTATTCCTTCTAAATTATTTTACGAAATAACTTTTAAAACTCAAAAACAAATCCGAAATAAAAAAAAAACACCGAAATTTATTTTTCTCCCATTTTTATATATCACCTAATATTAGAAAATTTAAAATAAGAATAAAGTACTTAAAATTTGTGAGCAAAAAGTACTTAAAATTTATGAAAATACTTTATAAAAATTTGTCCTCTTTAGTTTTGAACTATTTGTTTTTTTTAGATTATCAATCTTTTATTTTCTGTAGGCTCTTCAATTTTAAGTATGTGTACGAAAAAAGATTAAAAAGAGAGAGACTTAGGGATGAATATATTAGAGAAAAATTTATAAAAAAATTTACAAGGTTACGCAATCATAATTCGTTATTAAGATAAATTTATTAATTTTTAAAATAATTATATTAAAATAATTCAAATAATAATTTGTGATTGAATGATAAGATCTTAATATATTATGTTAACTTTTTAACATCAAAATGAAAATTTCAAAACACATTATTTCTCCAAAATTGTGATTTTATGAAAATAAATTCATTCAAAATTAAATCTATTAGCCTTCAAAGACTTGATTATAATTAGCCTTGTCAAAATATCGTACCATATTTGAATTAAATTCAGTGAGACGTAGGTTGTCGTTGACAAAGATTTTTTTTAGGCTAGGCAATCACAACTTCACAATTCACAATAGTATTGAATCCACCGCCTTTTTTATATTTTTCCTCGTCCATCGACTCACCATGGGCTCCGGTGAATTTCGTTTTAAATGTGCTGCTTTTGCTGAATCACAGACCCCGCTTAGATTCTCCCCAAGAAACCACCAATTTTGTCAATTCACACATTTTTCTTTTCACTGCAAATTATTATTTCTTTTAAAAAAATAATGTTAGTTCTTTATATTTTTTTTGTTCTGTTTACTTATTTTTCATACTGTTCCTCCTCAGTGTCTCGAATAAAGGAGATCTAATATGTAATGAGCCCCCATAATATGACTTGTGTAATAATATTGTATTTGGGTCTAGTTATTTGACATCCGAATTAAAGAGTCTTAAGCATGTTAATTATTTTTTCTCTTAATCAAGATAAGATATAATTTTCTTACTCTTAAGTGTATAAATATGAAAAGACTTTAAATAATAATATCGATTGATATTCAACCAAAAGGTTCACACACATAAGATATGTTTTTTTTTTCATTTTAATCTCATAGACTCATTAATCTCACTCAATTACTAACAAGAAAAAATTTCTTATATAGTTTTAATTAGAAACTTCTTTTTTTTTGACAGAATTTCTTAAAAGAATTTTTTTAATTCAATTTAATTTAAGAATTAATTACATGGGTTTTTAAAGAAAATCAGAAATAATATTTAGGATTTAAGTGGTTTAAAAATATGAAGATAAACATGATGCATAGTCAACCTATGATTAACAAAAAAAAATATTATACATTGATTATATAATTTTTTTATATAGTCATTCTATCACAACATATCATATATGATAAGTTTATTAATTTTTAAAATAATTATTTTAAAATAATTCAAATGATAATTTATAATTAAATGATAATATAAAATAATTTTATACTATCAATATATAGACATTAAACTCTTACATCTATCCAAAATATTAGTCTTAAAATAACATATGTAATATTAAATTTATTATGATGATTTAATTGTTTAAACAGAAAAATCGTGCCAATGAATTGGACATAATTAGTTTATCACCAGACAATATAAATCAATTTTAAATTAGTCTATCCAAATTGATTTCAGCTCATAATATTTCTCACCCTATCACAATATGTCACACTGTTTATGGATCAATATGAATCAATTTTAAATTAAAAATTCACTCAAGTTGAAGATTAACAATATATATATCGGTAAACCACAAATATGATACAAATATGATTCATTGTGTTAGATAGATTCGAAGGGAGTAAATATCGAATAAATTTATATCGGTGGACCATAAATCACCACATAAAAAAACTTCACATTACACTTTAATCCAAAATTTTAAGGTTTCTCGTTATTTATTTTCATGGAATCTCCTCAATATAATGGTTTTCGATTGTTTTTAAAAAAAAATCCAATTCGATAAAATTCAATTTAGATTATATTGGATGATTCAATTTTTACAATAAAACAACGTATGTAAGATCAAATTTATTATTATTGATTTTATTGTTTATAAAAAAATTATGCCAATAAGTTGGCTCTCATCAATTCATCACGGACCAGTTCATTTGATTTTAGATAATAATAATAATAATAATAATAATAATAATAATAATAATAATAATAATAATAGTTGGCATCGGATCAAAATATGCTCATAGTCTTGGACCAGAGGTATTTGCGAAATAGTTTAGATTAATTTTGAATCAACAATTATCTGATTGAAAGATTAAAAGAATACGCGGTTCAATAATCAATTTGGTTTGGATTGTTTTCTTTAAAAAAAATTGTTCCGATCCAATACGATAAAGTATGATTTGGATTAGATTGAATGATTCAGTTTTTACACACATCCTTACATAGTTAGATTACTAGATCTATTTCTAGCAGCTATATATATATATATATATATATATATATATATATATATAACACAAAATAAACGTATCAATCATATTCACACAAACTGAAAGGGTATTACTAGAAGACTTGAAACTTTATTAAGGTGTTATTGATTAGTAATAGTTATGTAATATTACAACATGTATCGTCAATGCCCTAAAAAAAACATGTATCGATAATGAGACAACAAAATATAAAAACTGCAAAAGTTCAAATGCATAAAAATGCATGGAGTATACATATTTTTTTAAAACGACTAATTCAATTATATATATATATATATATAATATACATAAATATAATAAAAGAAGGAGTACAAAAAGAGGATATATATTATACAAAGAGTACCTTTTTTTTGAGAGGGGATACAGATGTATGCAATATGGAGTATATGTGTAATTATTTGAAATCAGACTAGCCAAAGATAAGAATATTAAAGTTCAAACTTTAGATCCACCAAAAAAATATTTATTTTAGATTTTACAAAGAAAAAATTTCACATATATACGATCCATTATATAAATCTCAGAAAAAAAAATTATTAAATTAATTTTAGATCCTCGTCATCATTGGGTCAACCTTGCACGAAATGTATAATACATATGTTTTAAAAAATATTGGTTTAGTTTTGGAAATGTAATCCAAAAACAAATTCAATCCAATGGTTCAAAATAATCCAAAAAATTCAGTTTTCATTTTTAAGAATCAGTTTGCAGATTTTTTTATATTATTAAATTGGACTTGAATACTCATACGGAACTTCATTTACCTAGACCACAATCCATGTATCTAATGAAGAGCCTCCAAAGTTTTATTGTCTTTTTAATAATCGGGTCATGAAATCAGACCCATCAAATTAGACCTATGTGTGACACCTCTATTCATATGTATGGGTCAATATTCTATATGATACTATTGGTTGTAAAAAATATTTTTTGCTTTTCATCTTTGTTACAGTTATTTACAAGAAATTGAGATATTCATAAACACATCCAATCCAATTTAATGTGAACCAAAATAATCGATTAAAAAAATTAAAATTAAACAGATCAAAAAATTAAAAAACCAAATTTTTTATTAGATCGAATCGGATTTTAGATTTGATTTTAAAAATCGATGTAAACTAAACTTATACATATATTTATATTTTATTTATAAATTTATAATATCACTCATTTTTATTTTTTATATGTTTATAAAATTATCATATAACATATTTATTTATGAAAAAATATATTTAATTAATTTTTTTTACTAATTATTTAAGTTAAGATACACAACTATTTTATTATTAGATATATAATGACATATAAATACAATATTTGATATTTTAAATTGTTTTTTATTAAATTTATTATATATCTTACCTTTTTTTAAAAAAAGATTATAAATAAAATTAAAATCAAAAACCGATTCAATCCAAACTATTTTAAATAAGATTGGATCGAATCAGATTAAATGTTTAAACTAAATCAATTGAATGAAAAATAAAAAAAAAAACTAAAATAATTAGATCAAATAATTTTCCTCTTCCAAATCCTAATTCACAAACACCCCTAACAAAAATGTCCAAGTTTTATCGTCTTTTGTTTAAGCTTCTAGATCTCGTGTTCTTTAGTTTACATTTCAGGCTTCAAACTTGCTTTAATCACCTACCTTTCCATTTTTCCACAAAGTTGGCTTCCTTAACAGGAGTCACACTCTGCGATCTGCAAAAAAAGGATTGGTTTTTTTTAGAAATAGATAAATAAATAAATATTGCATTGCATGATAGGATTATACTCAACACCAACGACTTTGGGGAATATTCTAGCTTTCTACACTCAAGAGTGGATCTTGGGAAATTTGCAATAAAACAGAGAGAGACATTCAGAAAAACTTGTTAAATCTGATCAGAGAAAGGATTTTATGAGAATGCATGGTTTTTTTTTTCAGTTAACTGAATAGGAATTATTGCAATTTATTTTGAGAGAAGGAATTATTGCAAATGAAAGTTGGAATTTCAGAAAATACAATTATTATATAATATTTTTTTTAGTGGAGTATACAGTAATCTTGATCGAGTCAATAATTAGTTTTACAACAATGTTGAGAGACCACATTAGTTATAGATAAAAAATAATAATAGGGCGTATACTGTCCCTGGAGTGAGTTTTAATGATTTTAAGAGCAAAAGAAGAAGAAAAAAACTATTAAATCCAGACACTTTATTTTTTATTTTACATCTAATTGGTTTAGTTTTAAAATTTTACAATTTAATCCAATCTAATTTATTTTGACTGGATTATTTTGGATTTTCCAAGAGTTTATAAAAATTAAAATAAATAATAAAGACTTTAAATCAATCTTTTTTTTTTTACATAGATATAAATATTAGTCCATGTTTTAAAAAAAAATGGTTTACATAATCTTGTAATTAATTGTTGAAATTATTTTGATAAATATATAATACTCATCATCCTTTGAAATGATTTTAAATTTAATTGAATTTAAAATTAAAAAAAATATTTAAAAAAATAAAAAATGAGATAAAAGAATGTGAAAGTTGTAAGTTATTTTTCATGTTTGTGGGAATATAGGATTCTCATCCTTTTACATACATATACATGCATAGGAAAAGGAAGAGGAGAGAACATATGTATTTAAATTTCTAGGAATAAATGATGCTTGAATTTTTTTTTAAAAATTTCCTGTAGAAA
Organism: Glycine soja; assembly: GCF_004193775.1. NCBI lineage: Eukaryota > Viridiplantae > Streptophyta > Magnoliopsida > Fabales > Fabaceae > Glycine > Glycine soja. The sequence goes on from NC_041011.1 coordinate 1,436,471, forward strand.
ACATGTAAATGCTACATTTCCAAATCCATGCTTTCGAAAATAATTTTGTAAAAACTTAAAACAAACACACTTATTAAATTGAATAGAGACGATGTCTAGGGTGCCTTACCAAAACATACATATAATGTAAAAATAAGGGGGATAGGCCCATCATTCGATATATTATTTTATAATTTGAATAGTTTTTTTCTCTCCTCACATTCTTCGACGTCTCCACAGTTGCCGGCGACAAACCCTTCATCATCTCTGACGAACAAATATAAGAAAGCAAGTATTGAAAAATCAAAACACTTACAATGACATGCGAAATAAGAGAGATGAGAAAAAAAAAGGAACAAAATTGGATAAAATAGGGAATAAATAAATTTCACACAACGCGAAATAAGTTAATACTAACACATGCTAGACGGCGTCTTGAATAGATTGATAAACATATTTAACAATACATTATCTGTATATATTTGAAATAAAAAGCTATCAAATAGTGGTGATTACAAGTCAGTTTGATTTAAAATTATGTATAAATAAATTAAAAAATTGTTGGTTCAATATGATATGAATTTACATAAATATATCTCTAAATCCGAACTAAACCAACTCACAAGTTTTGACAAATTATTCAAATTTCAGAAAACTAGTCAATTTCGAAGACTGGAGTATATGAGTTGCTCTCAGTCTAAAAACGGAGTTTATTTTCAGTCACTTTTTTTTTTTTTTTAAACTTAGAAACAAACAATCACCGATCTTAATTAGGGGTAAAAGAAACATTTATTTTCACTATTGAAAAACAAACACCATAAATTTAATTTTTTGAATTATAATTAATTTAATCTCTTATTAGTATGAGATGTCATCAAATTTATTATTTTTGTTGGATTTGAATAACATGTGTTATGGCCTTATTGAATAAGCAAATTGTTTTTTTTTTTGAAAGAGACAATTGATTAAATTATAAACATGAATTACATGCAGATTTAATTCTCGACAATACTTTTCACTTTTTTTTATCCTCTTTCTCCCTCTTTTTATACAGTTTAATATAGACTTTCCTATAATGAAATGGATTAAAAGAATGAATAAACTCAATTGATTAAATTATAATACATGGATTATGTGCAGATTTTATTCTGACACTACGTACTTTTCACTTCTTTTTTTTAACATATATTCTCTTTCTCCCTCTTTTTGTGCAGCTTACTAACATTCCTTTAACAAAATGCAATGAATCAACACGAAAAGGTGAAAATATATACACATATATACCCTCTAAAAAACAGGCGCGATTTTTTTATTAACTTTTTATTGATATGCAGTAAGTATTCATTGATTTTCTTGGTTATTAATTTTTTCTCCCAATCATTATTTTTTATTTAAAGACTCGAACTTAATATTATATTTATGAAGATCGAACTTAATATCATTTCAACTAACGATAATTATTAATTTTTCTAGAAAAAAGATAAATAGAAATTTAAAAGTGTATTTTATATTTGTTTACGATATAGAGTATAGACAATATGATTCAAATCTAATATCTTATGCAAGCTTCATAAATCTCCTGTCTCATTAGAATAGAGCTCAATTAGATTTATTGACGTAATAATATTTGAATTTAACTATAACTAGTGTGTTTTAAGTTTACGTCATATATATATATTAAGTATTTGAATGGTGAGATTTGTTGTAACAATTTCACCTTCTTTGAATAAGAATATCTCTAATAAAGAATATTTGTAGTTTAAATAAATAATCTTTTTTGAAGGAATAGTTTAAATAAATAATAAGACATGTAACATAAGTAAAAATACCAAAGATATACATTAAAACCCAACCAAGGTAGTCCAATTATTTGGAAGCAACGTGGGTTTATAATATAACATGAGTTTGACTACAATTTATTACGAGAAACTTGACCTTTATGTATTTAAGTTAGTGTGAAACTAATAGTATTATAATATAGAAACAAAAATGACTATTTTTATCATTTGATTTAACACGAAACTTAAATGCAATATTAATATTGTTAAAAACTTTAATTTAATATTTATTATATGTGATATATTAATTTATTTTCTTTGATGGAATATTTATACACTCTTTTTTACCAATTATTTATGTAAATTTTATCGGTGAATATTAATTATTAATTTTTATTAAAATATTAATTAAAAAATTTGAACAGGCGACTTCTCTTCTCTTCTTCCGTTCCATCCTTAAATTTTCCTTTCCAACCTATTTATACACTCTTTTTTTACTGCAACCTATTTATACACTTAAGATGCTTAAATTATTCTTTTTTATACACCATTATACATTCATATTGTATATAATTGTATTATGAAGAAACAAGAGATCGACTAAGGTGAAATTTTATAACCGTAATAATCTATTGGAAACATGAACATATATCGCCCAAATGGATAATTTAGAGGTTAATAGCTATGTACTGTTATGTCTTCTAAAAAAAAAGCCATGTACTGTTATGTGATATTTTTTATATTGCAAAATAATAAAAGAATATGATTTCTTTTTTCTTTTAGTTATTATGCAAATGATTTAATTTTCATATTATAGATTTAAAAGAAATTTATTACTAATTAATAAATTAAAACTACCTTAAATATATATCTTAAAATAATTGTTATTATAAAAGAATAATAATATTATAGGGAGAACATTTTCATACCGTTAATACATTTTCATTTGAAAAAAGCTAAAAAGAATTATTATAAGGTATGTTTTTATTTTGAAGAATAATGTGATATATTTTTAATGTGAATGTAAATAATAAATATTGTTGGGATGACAGTAACAGCGATAGATATTAGACAGTGTATAATTGTGAAGCGTGGCAAGAGAGTATAGTGAGTTGGGACAGCTGGTCCTTGGACAACAGCGCAAGGCCTTTCCATTTCCATTACATAATGAGGGAAGAAAGGTATTTTCGTTTTTATCCTAATTAATAAAAAAGACATTATAATGAAATGTGTTCTGGGGGCCGTGAAAACATTTATATGGTGGAAATCGCGAAGCTAAGCTGGAAAGAAAGAAAAAAGCCCACCTGTGTGTCCGTGCAACTGCAACGTGCTTTACCCCTTTTGTTCCGAATTCCAATATTAGAGAGAAAGAAAACATTGGTTAAAGAGAAGCGGTGCAAGAGGAGAGGAAGAAGAGAAGAGGAGGCGGTGCGCACCTTAGCATGGATTCCTCTCCGTCCTCTTCTCTCTCCTCTCTCGCTTCGTCCCCACGGCACCAACATCCTCTCTCCATTTGAGAAAGGCACCGATTCCCATTCTCATTCTCACTCTGCCTCACATATTGCCAACCCTTGCTTCTCTCTCTTCCATCCTCACCACCGATTTCAATTTCAACAATAAGAACAATAAGGCCAGGGTCTGCTTTTGATTCCGCCACGTCAAAATGTTGTGGCTCATGAGATTCTCGGGCTTCTTCTCCGCCGCAATGCTCGTCATTCTCCTCTCCCCTTCCCTTCAATCCTTCCACCCCGCCGAAGCCATCCGCTCCTCCCACCACCTCGACGGCCTCCTCCGCCTCCCTCCGCCTCGCCTTTCCTTCCGCCCCGCCCCTCGTTTCCGCAATGCCGCCGACGCCAACAAATGCGCCTCCTCCTCCGTCTCCACCTCCGTCTGCGACCCCTCCCTCGTCCACGTCGCCATCACCCTCGACGTCGAGTACCTCCGCGGCTCCATCGCCGCCGTCCACTCCATCCTCCAACACTCCCAGTGCCCGGAGAACATCTTCTTCCACTTCCTCGTCTCCGAAACCAACCTCGAATCCCTCGTCAAATCCACCTTCCCTCAATTGAACTTCAAGGTCTATTACTTTGATCCCGAGATCGTCCGCAACCTGATCTCCACCTCTGTCAGACAAGCCCTCGAACAACCCCTCAACTACGCCAGAAATTATCTCGCTGACCTCCTCGAACCCTGTGTCGAAAGAGTTATATACCTAGATTCCGATCTGGTTGTAGTCGACGACATTGCCAAGCTCTGGAGCACCAGCTTAGGTTCTAGAACCATCGGCGCCCCTGAATACTGCCACGCCAACTTCACCAAGTACTTCACCGCAGCGTTCTGGTCGGACACGCGCTTCGCGAGGGCGTTCGCCGGGCGGAGGCCATGCTACTTCAACACGGGCGTGATGGTGATAGATCTGGTGCGGTGGCGGAGAATCGGGTACAGCAAGAGGATAGAGAGGTGGATGGAGATTCAGAAGAACGATCGGATCTACGAGCTGGGTTCTCTGCCCCCGTTTCTGTTGGTGTTCGCGGGACACGTGGCGCCAATTGAGCACAGGTGGAACCAGCATGGGTTGGGTGGCGATAACGTGAAGGGGAGTTGCCGGGACCTGCACGCTGGGCCTGTGAGTCTTTTGCATTGGTCCGGTAGTGGCAAGCCCTGGACTCGATTGGACTCCAAACAGCCCTGTCCGCTTGATGCACTTTGGGCTCCTTATGATTTGTACGGTCACGCTCACTGATTTGGGTTGCTGGTCGCCGGTAAATTCCCCCCTTCACTGTTTTTGTCACTTCTGTTCATTTAATTTAATTCTCATTTCGGTCAATTTTATTATTATTTTGTTCTCTCTTCTCCTTCTCTCTACTATGAACAGATACATCAGATATTTACTTTACCCATTTTTATTAGACTTCGTTACCCAGTCCATCATTTGTATTCTATGATCTTTCTGTTTTGTGCTTCGTGCTCTAGAAATAAATAAGATAAAAAAAATAAAAATAAAGGAATGGCTGGATCTTCTAATTTCTTCTTGTGCGTATTTCAAGTTTAACTATGAACTAAGCTTATGCTTAACTTTCTGTATGGATAGAACTCTGTTCACTTCAATTGAACTAACTGAGAAAAAAACTTAATAACAATTGTGCTTTATTAAGAAACGCAATAATTTAAATCATCACTGCAACTGTCGTCACTTAACTTTATTAATTTTGATTCATTTTTGTTCATGGCTGGTGTGGTGTCTATCTGTCTGGGTTCGCATTTGATTGATTATTATTGGGAATTTGGTCTTTATTTCATGAATGACTTTGATTGTGTTCACCAGCCAAGCGGTACAAGCCGAACTACGGATTTAGTACCCAGGTGAGTGAGGTTGGTGGGTACCGGTAGCCCATGTGCAAAAATTGTGTGTACTTTTAAGTATTGTTCAAATAAATCATAATTGTATGTGTTTGTATTGGGAAATTGGTACCACAACTTTGCTGCTTGCTAATGTAAGCAAAGAAGAGAATGAAAAGCTGAACTGTTGAGTTATATTCTAGTTGTTATTTTTAGTTAATATCATAATGAGGATGAGGAGGAGGAAGACACGTATATTGATGGGTAGCATAGTTGTTCACGTTTACGGATAGAGAGAAGCCAAAATGAACACAGAAGCTAGCTAGCTAGCTTAAGTTCAAGATAGGGGGAAAATGGGGTTGGGGTATCTTTGCCGGCAGCTGTAGCCAAATGAGGCATGAAAAACAATCTAATGAGTTTGTGGAATGCGTTGGCAACTAAGCTGAAGGCGGAACACTTGTGAGTCATCTTTCCCATACGGTCGCTCTCGCTCTCTCTCATTTTGTTCTTTTCGCCGCACGCATATTTACCAGTTCTTTCTGTTATCCTCACAAATAAACTTTTAGTGTCGATACTCACGGATAATGTTGTTTTATTTGAAATATAAACACATATTAAAGAGTTGTTATTATGATTATGATGATAGCTTAGGTAGGAGGTTGAACAAATCAAGTTGGTTATGTTACGTGGGTTGACAGATCCTGATGTCACCGTTGCTTGTATGTGTCTGCTTGATGAGAAGGTGCTGGGACCGATTCCCCTCGCCGTTTGAATCACACGTTGTCAGTTACTTGGAGTCTTCTATCTAGTTCCGCCTTCCATGTGTTCGTTATGTGCTTTTTTAAATCTATTTTATTTCTTCAGATTAGCATTCCAGAACAGAATAGAAGAAGCAGCCATTGTGAATCGGTTAGAATGGAGGCTATTTGATTGTTTTTTTGTCACAAATTATATGATTTAGAGTAGGTTGTGAATAATCTATCCAAATTATGCATATGTGAGCGTCGAC